>NC_059438.1:36851897-37006897 GCF_021028975.2 Sphaerodactylus townsendi
ACCCCCCCCCCCCCCCACCCCCCCCCCCCCCCACCCCCCCCCCCCCCCACCCCCCCCCCCCCCCACCCCCCCCCCCCCCCACCCCCCCCCCCCCCCACCCCCCCCCCCCCCCACCCCCCCCCCCCCCCACCCCCCCCCCCCCCCACCCCCCCCCCCCCCCACCCCCCCCCCCCCCCACCCCCCCCCCCCCCCACCCCCCCCCCCCCCCACCCCCCCCCCCCCCCACCCCCCCCCCCCCCCACCCCCCCCCCCCCCCACCCCCCCCCCCCCCCACCCCCCCCCCCCCCCACCCCCCCCCCCCCCCACCCCCCCCCCCCCCCACCCCCCCCCCCCCCCACCCCCCCCCCCCCCCACCCCCCCCCCCCCCCACCCCCCCCCCCCCCCACCCCCCCCCCCCCCCACCCCCCCCCCCCCCCACCCCCCCCCCCCCCCACCCCCCCCCCCCCCCACCCCCCCCCCCCCCCACCCCCCCCCCCCCCCACCCCCCCCCCCCCCCACCCCCCCCCCCCCCCACCCCCCCCCCCCCCCACCCCCCCCCCCCCCCACCCCCCCCCCCCCCCACCCCCCCCCCCCCCCACCCCCCCCCCCCCCCACCCCCCCCCCCCCCCACCCCCCCCCCCCCCCACCCCCCCCCCCCCCCACCCCCCCCCCCCCCCACCCCCCCCCCCCCCCACCCCCCCCCCCCCCCACCCCCCCCCCCCCCCACCCCCCCCCCCCCCCACCCCCCCCCCCCCCCACCCCCCCCCCCCGCTAACCAGCCACATAGGAAACAACAGGACTTTATGATTTTTGGACCTAATGGAATTTCTAACGGAAAAGCAGACCCAATTAGTAACCCCCTCTCAGCACACACAAATAATTAGTAACCCACTCTTGGGAACTGGTGAGAACCTGCTGGATCCCACCTCTGATGTAGAGCACACATGGACAGGACAAGTAACAGGAAGTACTCTTGACTGGGAATAAATTCTGGTGCCACCACCGCTTCCTGGGGCGGGAGTTCTCTTCTGTTCAATGCTGGAGCCAGGCATCAAACAGAAAGCCTCACCTGAGGCACAGTTGGCAAGGTATTAGAAATGGGCCTCCCCGACAAGGGTACCTCAGCATTCCTAATTCTGATTGGGTCCCTGAACACGTGAGATACGAGGATTGGTCCAAGAGATTCCAGCCTCCAGGTGAGGCCTGGAGTTCTCTCAGAATTGCGGCTCATCTCCAGACTACAGAGATCTGGAGAAAATGGCTGCCTGGAAGGGTGGGCTCTAAGGCATTGTATCCCACTGAGGTCCTTGTCCTCCTCAGGCTCCACCCCAAACCTCCAGGTATTTCCCAACCTGATCTGGCAACCCCAACCTCCTCCCCCACCCATTCTCTGCCTGGAGCCAGTGGGACTTGCCAACCTAAATTGTAAAGCAAAGCTTCTTATTGGCTGTCCTCGTTCAAAGGAAAGGGTTTTCCAGAACTGCAAGAGAAGAGGCATCCTCTGGAAGATTAGGATGACTGGAAAGTACCTAGGCCAGGGGTCTTCAAACTATGGCCCTCCAGATGTTCATGGACTACAATTCCCATCAGCCTCTGCCAGCATGGCCAAGTGGTAGGGCTCATGGGAATTGTAGTCTATGAACATCTGGAGGGCCATAGTTTGAAGACCCCTGACCTAAGCTATCCTTAGTCAGTGAGTGGTTCCATTTCCCTTTCAGACTTTAGCTTTGTTTTTAATTTCCCCATCTCTTACTCCCTCCCTGCTCCCTTTCTTCCTGTCTTTTTATTCCCCCTTTGCCCACCTCCCGCTCAGCTTCCCGTTACTCCTTTCATTTCCCTTCTGCAATTTGTTTGCAAAGCAAGGAGGGAGGCATTGTGATTGGCTCTTCCTCCTGTGGCAGCCATGTTGGGATGGCACTCACCACCCCTGCTCAAAATTCCAAGGGTCCACAACACAAAAATGCTTAAAAGCCTGCACCTCTAGCAAAATTTGACTGGGTGCTTCGGAGTAGTTGGGCAGTTGGGCTTGGGAAGGTGTAGGAAGTCAGATCTGCCATTTAATAACTTCTTGGAAAATGATGGAGGGGGCGGGGGGGCAAGCACTGAAGAATTTCAGGTTCTGTTGGTTTTTTTAACCCTAATATTTTCAGTAATAGCCAAATAAACCCAATGGATACTGCCTTTATTCATTTACCAAAAATTTCTGGGTTTAAAAAAAGCTGACCCAAAATGTATTGATAATTTTTCTTGGTGCTCATGCCTAGTGCCGAACATCAGCTGACAACCCTAGTGTACCGTGTTTCCCCGAAAATAAGACAATGTCTTATATTAATTCTTGCTCCCAAAGATGCGCTATGTCTTATTTTCAGGGGATGTCTTATTCTTGTTCTCCTTTAGCTCTAGGTATCACCTACATTGGTAATAAGGGGGCTCAATACCTGCACCAGATAACCGTGCCCAGGCTCCGTAGAGCAATGATGTGGGCCCGTTGCAATGCCCTTCCATCAGCCGTATCAACAGGGAGATTCACTAAAACCCCTTACCCCCAAAGGCTATGCATATGCAACGGGAGTTGTGTTGACTCTATAGACCATATTTTACTTTACTGTCCACTTTACACAGTACCCAGAGTCAAATACTTGTCACCCCTGCTACTCAAAAAAGAGTATGCATCTGACTTGCAAAAGATTACCTTTCTGTTGGACAGCCCCAGTAGTGATGCAAGCGATGCAGTCACCAAATTTTTGGATTTGTATATAAAACAGCGCTTGAGGAGCCGTCCACAGACATCAGCCTTCTCTACCTGTACATTTATTTTAGTTTCCCTCTACTTGGTTAAGTGGATCTGTGTATATAATGTTGTTATGCCAATAAAGGTTCTTTGTTGTTGTTGTTGGATGCCTTATTTTTCTGTGTTCTGTTTGTCGGGCATGCTTCCAAACAAAAACTTTGCTACGCCTTACTTTCGGGGGATGCCTTCTATTTCGCACTTCAGCAAAACCTCTACTACGTCTTATTTTCAGGGGATGTCTTATATTCGGGGAAACAGGGTACATCATGGCCAACCTGCTATGGAGAAACAGGAAATGCCTGGCTCAGATCTTGACTTGGCGGTGAATCAACTCACCTATTCCTTCTCATTTGGAAGGTTTCTCTTCCAAGGTGGGATAACAGCACAGATCTCACTGACTGGGTTATTTAAGGATAACAAAACAATGGCCATTTATGCACATATGGTCTCCTTTGCTTTGAGCATGCATTCCCTTCAGGTTTGACTCTCAGTTACATACACATTACCCCCTCTTTGACACTCACACCACTGTCAGATCAGAGAATCCCCATGGTTTCTGAATGCTTAAAAGTACAATTATTTCTCTCCTTTCTCACGGAAACCAAAAAAAATCAGCACGTGTTTAGCTTTCCTCGGGTTTTCTCACCTCTCCTCGCCTTTCCCTGACTAGATCACAGTAGTTCCTCCCTCTTGTCAGGCCACCATTTCAGGACAATCGGAAGGGGCTCTTTTAAAAAATGTTAATGGTGAAGGTCTATCACTGCATAGGTACACCCGGTGAAATTGACAAAGCTGGTGAAATTGACGAAGCTGGTCTAATGAAGTAATGCTAGACCAAAGATGGGGTGGGGGGAAGGCAGCAGGCAACCTCCCCAAAAGGGGGTGCATTCTGACACACACACCACTCAAGCCCGGCCATTAGCCAACCCCCCAACCCCCGGGTTGCCTAACTTTCCCTGTCACAGCCACCAAAAAAAACAACAACATTTTGTTCCACTGAACGGTGCTGGCTGGCAACACACTGAGGGGTGGGGTCAAGGTCAGGGAAAGAGCACGCTGTCCCAGGCCTTAACCCCACCCCCAGCATGTTGCCTGCCAATGCCACTCAGAGGAGGAAAAAGTTTGTTGGGGGGTTGTGAGGGTGGTGGTGCAGCAGCAGGGGGCGGGGGGCGTTCTACCGAGGGTTGGATGCCATTTTGTAGCAGCAGGCCACTGTGCGGAAGCCCCACTTCGAAGCAAAGTTTGCTTCATCAGCTACCAGCAAGTGGTACGTGCATAAAAGCCCAACGTCTACAAAGTCTACAACGTGTTTTGAACTCTGAAGGGATCCCCAGCAGGAAGCCATTGAGCACCACAATGCCGGCTGTGCTTCCTGACCCCCACGTGCTTCACCCCCATCGCACCTCTTCTCCAAAGCAACGAGCTGGTCCTAATTGTCCTCCCCTTCCTTGGAGTAAGAGATGCTTCAGAAGAGCTCAGGAGATGTCTACAGGGCTCTTTTAGAAGTAACACTCATTTAGAACTAAACACCTCTATAACAGGAAAATGCTTGCCTTGGAACCTCTTAAGATTTTACTAGACCACCCAGCAAACCTCCACCCACCCTACTCATGGAGGACATTTTGTTGTAACAACTACCTCCCCCTAATATCTCAGGGTAGGAACCCCTGCTATATCAATGTGCTATTGGAGCAGCAGTGGCGTAGTGGTTAAGAGCAGGTGCTCTTACGTTAATTTTTATTTTTTGTTTTATACGTTGCCCATCCCAGAAGGGCTCAGGACAACAACAACATGGTAAACCTACATTACATGATTTTAAAAATGCTCACCATTTTGTGCCCCCCCCACGTGACCTGCAATGGTGGCACCCAGGGCAAATGGCCCCGGATGTCCCCATTGTAGCAATGCCACTGCACCTAGGTGACTGAGGTGCTTTTCTAACCCGAAGTAGCTTGATTGTATCTGGGTGATTGAAATACATTCCTGTCAATGTAACTGCTACAAATAATATGTATTCAGCCTGCTACATGTTACCGTGCTGTAAAGGGACATTCTGTCCCTTCTGGTTAAGATCAGGTGCATTCTAATCTGGAGGAACCGGGTTTGAATCCCAGATCTGCCGCCTGAGCTGCGGAGGCTTATCTGGGGAATTCAGATTAGCCTGTGCACTCCCACACACACCAGCTGGGTGACCTTGGGCTAGTCACAGCTTCTCGGAGCTCTCTCAGCCCCACCTACCTCACAGGGTGTTTGTTGTGGGCGAGGGGGGAGGGAAAGGAGATTGTAAGCCCCTTTGAGTCTCCTACAGGAGAGAAAGGGGGATATAAATCCAAACTCCTCCTCCTCATAAGAACATAAGAACATAAGAACTAGCCTGCTGGATCAGACCAGAGTCCGTCTAGTCCAGCACTCTGCTACTCGCAATGGCCCATCAGGTGCCTTTGGAAGCTCACGTGCAGGAGGTGAAAGCAATGGCCTTCTGCTGCTGCTGCTCCCGAGCACCTGGTCTGCTAAGTCATTTGCAATCTCAAGGAGGATCAAGATTGGTAGCCATAGATTGACTTCTCCTCCATAAATCCGTCCAAGCCCTTTTTAAAGCTATCCAGGTTAGTGGCCATCACCACTTCCTGTGGCAGCATATTCCAAACACCAATCACACGTTGCGTGAACCAATCACACGTTGCATGTCCTCCATGAGTAGGGTGGGTGGGGATTTGCTGGGTGGTCATTCTATATTAATGTGATTCCAGGTCCTACCACCCCAGCCACCAGTGTGGGAGGGCGGAGGTAGGCGGGTAGGGTTGCCTGATCCGGGTTGGGAAACTCCTGGAGCTTTGGGATGGAGCCTGGGGAAAGACGGAGACCTCAGTGGGGTTCAGTGCCAACCCTCCAAAGCATCAATTTTTTTGCAGGAGAATGGATCTCTGCAGTCTGGAGAGAAGCTGTAATTCTAGGGGACCCCCAGTTCCCACCAGGATGCTGGTATCTTTATGGGATGGTTTAGAACAGGGGTCTTCAAACTATGGCTCTAAGATGTTCATAGACTACAATTCCCATGAGCCCTACCACTTGTTCATGCTGGTGGAGGCTGATGGGAACTGTAGTCCATGAACATCTGGAGGGCCATAGTTTGAAGACCCCTGGTTTAGAATGTGTGCTAACTGCTGGGCTAGAAATCAGGCATGCCCTTCCCTTCCCTCACTTGCATGCCATCCCTCACTCACTCCCCTCCCCTGCTTGCCACCCCTCCCTTCCCTTCCTCTCCCTCCGCTAGGGTGGGTGGGCCATGTCCAGATGCCGGGCTCCCTCCCCTTCCCCCCTTCCTTGCATGCCATTCCTCCCTCCCTCCCCTCCCTTCCATGCCACCCCTCCCTTCCCTTCCCCTCCCTCCGCTAGGGTGGGTGGGCCATGTCCAGATGCCGGGCTCCCTCCCCTTCCCTTCCCTCCTTTGCATGCCATCCCTCACTCCCTCCCCTCCCTTGAATGCCACCCCCCTTCCCTTTCTCTCCCTCCGCTAGGGTGGGTGGGCCATGTCCAGATGCCGGACTCCCTCCCTTCCCTTCCCTCCCTTGCATGCCATCCCTCACTCACTCCCCTCCCCTGCTTGAGATTTGCCTGGCCCTTGAATGATCAATATTTGTGGCTTCCTGGCCTGAAATCTGCTTGTTGGAAAGGGGCTCTTGGGAAAAAAACAACCCTTCCTGAATCGAAAGACGATGATTTGAGATACTCAGCACAAACACCCACAGAGAGAGCAGCAGCAGCAGCAGCCTAAAAATGGAGATAACGTCTATTTATATCACCTCCTGCTGACACAAAGAACAGCGAACGCTTCCACCACAGTCGAGCGTAAGCAGACACATTCGCAACTGAAATTCCAGCGAGGGCCTCAAAATGGCAGGGAGCACAGTCACGGCAGATCATGCCCAGAGAGAACACAGCCCACAGATACGCGAGGAGGCTGTGGGCTGTGTCATTAAACACATTGTGATAGTTATATATGCAGACAGATATAATGGCACCGCTAACTTCTGCTTATACAGGGAGAATTGAGCCAATTAGGGTTGCTCAGTAAAGAGGTCAGCTGTAAACGAAGGCTTTGCCAACATTTCCTGTTGAATAGCGATACATATTGGATAAACAACAATGGCTCTTGGCGGAGATTCTGTTATTTTGCAGATGCATTAACATGCCTGGCTAACCCTTGTGAATGTTATTGTTAGGAAGCCACCGAGAATGGAGAGAAATAAATCTGTCCTGTAAATCTGACAGAACGCAGTTAGTTTAGTTTAGTTCATCCCTTCCTCTTGCAGACTCAGGCTGGCTTCCAACATAAAAAGCAATAAAATCAGACATTAAATAATTTAAAACATAGATGGTGACCAAACAATCTACTCTTAATTATTAAAATACCAAAAACTTTACATCTCGATCAATAAGATAGGTGCCATAGGAAAAAGGAAGTGGGAAAGGAAGGCCATGTTGATGGTAAAGGAGGAGTAGCTGCCTCAACTTAATCGTTCTAGATCTCACAAAGAAAATAGTCAGGACCACTTGTTATGGGGGGTGAAGGGTGGGAGAGATCCTACAGCAGCGGTTCTCAACCTGTGGGTCGCGACCCCTTTGGGGGTAGAACGACCCTTTCACAGGGGTCGCCTAAGGCCATCGGAAAACACATATTTCCAATGGTCTTAGGAACCGAGACACAAATAATTGGGGGTCACCACAACATGAAGAACTGTATTAAAGGGTCGCAGCATTAGGAAGGTTGAGAACCACTGCCCTACATAATTTATTTGTTAGGAAATGTTTTAACAGTTTTGTAGCAATCCAATCCAATCCAAAAACCTTTATTAGGCATAAAACAGTTTTGTAGCAATTGAATGCGTAATCTATGTAATCTGCCTTGAGTCCAGGTGAGAAAGGCGGCCTATAAATAAAATAAAAATAATTCAGACACAGTCCCTTTCCAGTAATAGCGTTAAGGAACTAGCTGTTTGTGGACTTGCCTTAACATCATGTGACCTTAGTTCTAGAACAAGGCTTAAAGATTGCTATGCAGGCTGATCAAGTTGCTGGCCATATTAAACTTGTTTAAAGATATTCCTCACCCTTGTGATGTATCTGTGCACCCAGAACATTTTTTAATTTGCACCTCTTTAAAATTCATGTTTACATGCAAAGATATCCTGTAGTTTTACCAAATGAAAATTCCTATTTGTATTAGTAATATCATTATTATGGTAGATTTCACAGCTGCCAGATCTTTAGCTGGTTGTTGGCCTTCATTACAATTCGAGCCTCACCCAGAGGCCTAGGAAGTTGTAATGTATCGGCGTAGTATTCGTGCGAATCCCAGCAGGGCTGCCTTCTGAATTTGACAGATGTTAATTGTGTCAGTTCGAAGATGTTTCAAGTGCTGCCCTAAGTATTATTATTGTTGTTATTATTGTTGTTGTTGTTGCTGCTGCTGTTGCTGTTAATATTATTTATAGTGTGACCAAATTTACTGAGTTTACATTCTAAATTTAGACAACAGGAGAGGAGAATGGAAGAGTGGGTGGTAAAGAGAGGAAGCATTCACATTCAACTCGACTCACTTAATGAGCTATAATTTCAGATAGAGATGAAGAGGAGACAGCAAGATTTGAAAAGGGATGTGAGGGAAGATAGAAAGGTGGTGGCACATGAATGTTCCAAAGACTTCCAGGCATAGAAACGACACATGACAGACATTGATTTACACATGTATCATTAGCTATCAAGTAGATGTCTATAGGGTAGAGACAATTAACATGCAACATGCAAATGAAAGAAAAAGATGCATCCCTGCCATAGCAGAGCAATGGCAGGCGGATTCTCCCTGATTGTGGACAGCGCAGTGGAAGGGAGGGAAATAAAACAACTCCTGCCTGGCCGTTCACACAGGAGCAGCTCCAACCTGGAATTTTGCAACAGGATTGTTTGTTTAGTGATTTTTGAAAATCCCAAGTTGAGGGAAATAAAACAGGGCAGATTTGTTTTGGCAACAGGACCTGCGTGAAGTTCCCCCACCCCAAGAGTTTGTGCTACATCCTACACCTGTTATATCTGCCCTGTGATTAATCCACCACCGTCTTCACCTGAGAATGCTCTATATCAGTGGTGGTGAACCTGTGGCACGGGTGCCAGAGGTGGCACTCAGAGACCTCTCTGTAGGCACTCGTAAACAGAGTGCCCCTCCCATACACATCTAGGCTGGCCTGGGCCACTGGGCTCGATCATTAGCATTAAACCTAAGACCTAGTTTTGTGGAAGCAGTGTAGGTAACCCTATTAAGCGCTGTTAAACCCCACTGATTTTCATGGGAAGAACTAAAACACAATCCTTTACTTGGGAGTAAGCTTGGTTGCTGGCAATGGGGCTTGCTTCTGAGTAAACCCTCCCAGGGTTGTGATTCACCTGTTGGAAGAGTTGCCCAGTTGCTTCAAAGCAAAGCCACCGACTACCATTGACTACTCCTGAGTAACTCACGCCTTGGAGACAACTCTTTTTTCTAAACTAAAACCTCAGTATTCAGGTTAAATTGCCGTGTTGGCACTTTGCAATAAATAAGTGGGTTTTGGGTTGCAATTTGGGCACTCGGTCTCAAAAAGGTTCGCCATCACTGCTCTATATGGAGACAGAAAACAGAAAGTGTGTATTCCAAGAAGGAAGACTGTGAGCACTTCCGCACATGCATAATAAATGCACTTTCAATCCATCTTCACAATTGTTTGCAAGTGGATTTTGCTATTCCACACAGTAAAATCCAGCTGCAAAGTACATTGGAAGTGCATTGAAAGTGCATTATTCTACATGTGTGAAAGTGCCCATAGCGACCATATGTCACTGGTGAGCCAGAATCCACAAACACATCTAATGCGCAAATCGGATATCTTGCTGCAACCCACGACTATAACACATCTGTAGATCTCACAGATTTCAGTGACACTGAAGCATGGTCCCTTGTGGGCCAGATCTGACCTTTAGTCTTTGAAGAAAACAACAGACACCAGTCAAAGCTTAGATTTTCATCGCAAAAATCACGCTAATAAACATTTCTACTCCTGTCATCCCTTCTGAGCCTGCAGCCAAAATACAAAACAACAGATTCTAGTATGGATTATGTGAGCCCAATAAAAGCAAGTTTTTTTTTTCAGCACTGCAACCAAAAAAGTCCGGTTTCATTGTTCTCTTATTGTCCTCATCTAATTCTTGTAAAAATTGTAACATTGACAAATTGTTCTTGTAAATGTGAACAAATTCATCTCCAAAATACAATTTCATATTCACTTGTACTATCCCATGAGACTTTCCTTTTGCACCTTAGCCGGTATGAGGTCTTTTAATTCCTTGGCCCCTTCCGCACACACAAAATAATGCGTTTTCAAACCACTTGCACAACTGTTTTCAAGTGGATTTTGCCATTCTGCACAGCTTCAAAGAGCACTGAAAGCAGTTTGAAAGTGCATTATTCTGCATGTGCGGAATGAGCCCTTGTTAACACTTGTTACAAATTTTTCAATAAGAAGTACTGTGGTAGCAGCTACACATTCTGCTGTAAGTCCTTTGGATGCTTATACTACATCTTACCATTATTTTTATCTCCCCAAGGAGCTCAGTGGAGCATGTGTGGCTTTCCCTATCCCTTGCTATCAACAAAGAACAAACTCTCTCAGTTGTTGACTTGTTGACTCTCTCAGTTACATGCAGAGCATAAAGAACCCAACATAACCCTGATAGGAGTTTGGACAGGGATATCCCTCTGGGTTCCGTCTACAACGTTGGTCAACATGTTGGTTGATTGTATTTTAGTTTCTGTATGCGGTCAGCTCCTTTTAATGGATTAAAGCAGGGTATACCGTTTAAAATGATAGAAGAAGAAGAAGAAGAAGAAGAAGAAGAAGAAGAAGAAGAAGAAGAAGAAGAAGAAGAAGAAGAAGAAGAAGAAGAAGAAGAAGAAGAAGAAGAAGAAGAAGAAGAAGAAGAGGAGGAGGAGGAGGAGGAGGAGGAGGAGGAGGAGGAGGAGGAGGAGGAGGAGGTTGGATTTATATCCCCCCTTTCTCTCCTATAAGAAACTCAAAGGGGCTTACAAACTTCTTTCCCTTCCCCCCTCACAACAAACACCCTGTGAGGTAGGTGGGGCTGAGAGAGCTCAGAAGACCTGTGACTAGCCCAAGGTCACCCAGCTGGTGTGTGTTGGAGTGTACAGGCTAATCTGAATTCCCCAGATGAGCCTCCACAGCTCAAGCAGCAGCGCGGGGAATCAAACCCGGTTCCTCCAGATTAGTGCGGGGAATCAAACCCGGTTCCTCCAAACCCAGTTCCTCCTGCTCTTAACCACTATGCCACTGCTGCTGAACAGGTAAGACTGCCTCACACTGCACCAGGTCACTAATCCTCCTGTCCCAAGCAGAGAGATCCCCCCCCCACCCTGGCTACCTGAGATCCTTTTAACTAGCCATGACAAGGACTGGATTTGTACTCTGAGCTGGGGACTAGTTGCTATGGATATTATCGATATTCCATTGGCTGAACGGTTGAACTAAACCATAGAATCATAGAGTTGAAGGGACCCCCAGGGCCATCAAGTCCAACCCCCTGCAATGCAGGAACACGCCATCTGTAAATGAATGCATGATCTCTAAATGAACATCTATCTTCATTAGGATTTGGAGAATGTGTAGTTAGCGGCTGTACATTCATAACTCACATCCTGTGCCCTTAGCATCCTTCCCACACTTAATTCTGAAAAACGTTTTCAAAATTTATTTGACTGGGGTGCTGTGTTGCTTCTGGGCTGTATGGCCATGTTCTAGCAGCATTCTCTCCTGACGTTTCGCCTGCATCTGTGGCTGGCACCTTCTTTCCACCACCCTGGACACTCCAACAGGTATATATACCCCACTTGCTTTTCTACTATCAGATCCTCAGAAGAAGAAGAAGAAGAAGAAGAAGAAGAAGAAGAAGAAGAAGAAGAAGAAGAAGAAGAAGAAGAAGAAGAAGAAGAAGAAGAAGAAGAAGGAGAAAAGAAGAGGAAGAAGAGGAAAAGAAGAGGAGGAGGAGGAGGAGGAGGAGGAGGAGGAGTTTGGATTTATATATCCCCTTTCTCTCCTGTAGGAGACTCAAAGGAACACAATCTCCTTGCCCTTCCCCTCACAACAAACACCCTGTGTGAGGTGGGTGGAAGGCCACAGAGAGCTCCGAGAAGCTGTGACTAGCCCAAGGTCACCCAGCTGGCGTGTGTGGGAGTGTACAGGCTAATCTGAATTCCCCAGATAAGCCTCCACAACTCAAGCGGCAGAGCTGGGAATCAAACCTGGTTCCTCCAGATCAGAGTGCACCTGCTCTTAGCCACTGCTCTTAGCCACTACACCACTGCTGAAGATGCCAGCCACAGATGTAGGTGAAACGTCAGGAGAGAATGCTGCTAGAACACGGCCATACAGCCCGGAAACCACACAGCACCCCAGCGATTCCGGCCGTGAAAGCCTTCGACAATACTTATTTGACTGTTGGCCATATCATTCGCTTGGCGAGCGTTCCAAGGTGCTCCTCCCCTTCCTCCTCCACACACACACGTGCACCACAGGTGTTCCTCCTCTTCCTGCTCCACACGTGCCCATCCATTCGCCCTACGAACAGCTCCCATTCCACAAACACAGTCCAGAGTAACCCCATATCATGGTCTGCAGCTCATTGGAGACTTCCTTCCGATTTTTTGCCGAAGCCTCTTCGTTCTTTTTAAACATTCTGGTATGATGCTTCTCCCCTAAAGGCTGCAAGGACCTACACGATTCCCCAGCATAACTGCATCTGGCACTTGACCTGAATATGTTTCTCCCGATTAGGCAATGACATTCTCATCTGGAAGCTCCGTGGGTCTGTGGCAGACTGCGGTCTCCGAGCAGAGGGCAGGCTCCGCTTCTGGAAAACACTGTCTGGGAACGCAGCGAAGGAGCGCTCCACGTCTCGGAAACCGCCAGAGATTTCAACAGCTCAAGTGAAATGAAGCCTCACACCTCTAAATTACTGCCCTAGACACTGTTTAGGGTTCGAACTGCCTGCGTCGCAATGGCCATGTCATAATCCTGGTAGGGCTACGCCTCGTTCAGATGAGGTAGACCAAAGTCTGGGTTACAGTTGACCACTCCAGGTTGGGAAGTTCTGAGAGATTTGGGGGTGAAGCTGTGGAGGACGTGGTTTGGAGAGGCACCTCAGCGGGCTGTAATGACCTAGAGTCCACTCTACAAAGCGGCCATTTTATTTATTTGTTTGTTTGTTTGTTTGTTTGTTTATTATTTGAATTTATAGACCGCCCAATCCCCAAGGGGGGCTCCTGGAAGTCTGCATTTCTATATATGCAATATATAACAAGGGTCACAATGGTGACCAAATACACTAAAATCCATTAAAAACCATTAAAACCATTTAAGCAGTGGTCAAAAACAATAACAATAATAATGATGGCGTCTCATAACCCAATTCCTTCAAACCGCCCCAAAAAGGAGGGAGTGGCCAGACTCTTCCTTAAAAATAACAATAAATATACAAAAATAAATTATAAAATAGAGAGCAAAAGGCCAAGGAGCAAAGCAAAGAAGGGGTAGCACCTCAGCGACTGGACACTCAAAAAGCCAGCCGTGAACAACTCAACCCACAGGCCCCTCTGCGGAATTCACCAAGGTCCATGAGGTGGACAACTGGAGGGAGAGTGTTCCACCAGGCCGGGGCAAAGGGCAGTAAAGGTCCTGGCCTGTCGTGTGAGGCCAA
Organism: Sphaerodactylus townsendi; assembly: GCF_021028975.2. NCBI lineage: Eukaryota > Metazoa > Chordata > Lepidosauria > Squamata > Sphaerodactylidae > Sphaerodactylus > Sphaerodactylus townsendi. The sequence goes on from NC_059438.1 coordinate 36,865,462, forward strand.
CCAGCCGCATCATTGAGGGGCCAGGAACCACCAGCAAATTGGCCTCTGCCGAACGCAGAGGCCGAGTAATGGGGTAATGCGGTCTCCAGGGGAAATAATCTCTGTAATCTGGAGGTACATTGTAATGTTGGGAGATCTCCAGGCAACCCTCATCTATCCTTCACAAGAACATACTTCAGTAATAATTAGTTCTCTTTTCAACAGTGTCAGCATAAACAGCAAGGTCAGTGAAGGGGATTCTCATGGAAAATTAAGGGTGCCTGCACTATGGTTGCCAGCCTCCAGGGGAGCTAGAGATTTCCTACTATTACAATTGATCTGTAGACCAATGGCTCCTAGCCTGGAGTATGTGTACCCCCAAGCAGAGGCGTACCTAGGGGAAATGTAGCCTGGTACAAAATATGCGTTTTCTGCCCCCCCCCCACTCCATCGCCGCCCCCGGTTTGGGCGGCCACCCTCCCCCACCACAAGCAAACAACTGTTTTTGCACCAGGCCTTGAAGTCAGTGTACGGACCCAAGGGGCAAGGAGGAGGGGTGTGGGGGGCGATTTTCCACCCCCACGTGACTAAATGGCCACAGCCCAGGGACATATGACTCCATATGTAACATATCCCCCTGGGCGGTACGCCCCTGCCCCCAGGGATACGTGCCAGAGCATTTGGGGGAGCAAGGAAAATATTATGTAATGGGTTTGCTAATATGGGGTTGCTGAGGGGTACACAAGTGAAAAAAGGTAGGGAACCACCGCTCTAAACAATAGAGATCAGTTTTCAGGGGGGGGGGGGTGTAGAGAGAAATGGCTGTTTTGGAGGGCGGACTCTATAGCATTGTACCTTGTTGAAGTCTCTCCCCTTCCCAAATCCTACTCTTCCCAGGTGCCACCCCAGTGGTGGGATCCAAACATTTTAATAACAGGTTCCGATGGTGGTGGGATTCAAACAGTGGCGCCGCCGCATACACGCACCTCCAGTCCCTATTGGGCGGGGAGGGTTGCTTTTTAATGCTTCTGCGACACTCCAGAAAAAATTAGTAACCACTTCTAGAGAAGTGGTGAGAACTGGTTGGATCCCACCTCTGTGCCCCCCCCCAAAATCCCCAATCCAGAGCTGACAACCTTAGCCTCTTAGGCCGCTGCTCACATCAGGTAAGGATGCTTTCTTGTATTCCTGTACAAATGCTTTCACCTGCTCCTTAGGGAGGCAGATCCCAAGAACATTCTTTATCCTCCAAACAGGTAAGATGTGCTGGGGAGTCCCTTTCATATCACCTGCTACTTCAGGAAAGGGAGCATGTCATGTGGTGATGATTTATTTAGATACTTATACCCTGATTTTCTCTCCAATGGGGACTAAAGTGGCTTATGACATTGTTCTCCCCGCATCTGTATAATCCTCAGAACGCTCGTGTGTGAAGTAGGTTGAAGAGAATGACTGGCTGAAGGACAGTGAGATGTTGTGGTCCAGAATGCACAACTGGACTCCTTGGTGAGACAGAACACAACACCTGTGCTCTGACAACTGCACTGGCTGCCAGTGGAATTTCAAATCAGGTTCAAGGTTTGGCTTTTAACCCTTAAGGCCCTGAGTGGTCTAGGACCCATGTAATGAGGACCACATCACCCTATATTGCCTACAGAGGATGCTCTGGTCCTCCATTAAAAACATCCTGGTGGTCCCAGCCCCAAGGATGTGCCATTGGCCGCGATCAGAGCCAGGGCCTTCTCTGTCTTGGCCCCAGCCTGGTGGAACAATTTCTGAACTGATACCAGGGCCTAGAGATGTTCCACCGGGCCTTTGGTTGAGTCCACTTGCATGCCCCAATGTAATCTGCTGGCATCCCTACACTACCATCAACACAACTTCCACTCTGTGTAACCCCCTTCTCGATTTTGCCCATGCTCGGACTGTTTGATGGGGCTCAGTGCTTGAGCTGGTCCTTCATGGGCTCAAAATTTTCTTGCCATCTTAAGTTTTTAATGATATGTACACCTAGGGCGATTCCGCACATGAGTAAAATAGGTTCGACCCAGTTCCCTGAGAAGGGTACTAACCTAGTTCGAAGCCATTGTTGTTCCCCACTGCAACCAGCTTGATCCCAGCTTGGAGGGCGGAATCATCCTGTGCTTCTTCGCCGCTCTGTTCCGATTGGCTACTGTTCTATGACCATGTTCCGTCTATCCCTCACACATTATTAAAAAAAACTGCCACAGGAATGGAGGGACGAAGGTGGCGTTTTTTGATTGGCCAGCTGTACACATGCCCGAAACACTCACAAAGGCTGTGATTGGCGGCTGAATGGGACTCCTGGCACCAGAGATTCCGCACTTTACTGGAATCGAGCTGAGTTCGAGCATGGTTCCCTGAAAAAGTAGTAGTTCCCAATACAGAGTTGGAAATTGGACCGTTACGAGGCCGAAGCTGAGTTTCAAAACCGCGTAGATCCCAGTGGTTTGTCGCTGGAGCACTTGCCAGGTCGAAATGCAGCTCGGAACTTAGGTCGAATAGCGCCGGGTAGTGTGGAATTTTGACCTTGGCGGAACCTGTTGGTTTAGCTAATTGTCAGTCATATCAGTGGAAAACTCATGCTAATCAAAGAAGTAAATTATTGCCAAGAGCCCCAGATGCATCTAGCAACTGATGGCATCATTGATCCACCATTGCTCTCCCTAGAAGAGACTCCTCTGAGCATCTATGTTCATTTCCATACTTAGCAGAACCGTGAATAAATCACAGGGAGTTTACACTGTAGTTGAACCCGGCAGCCATTTTGCGCTCCCACATGCAATCACCATATTGATTTTCAGAGGCACACAGAATCTTAGGGTGACGAGAGGGAGACTCTTTAAGCGTGGCCAAAGTCTGTGCATAAAGTGCCTTGGAGAATAGTGAATGGGCGTTCAATCCACGTCTACCACACTTGCGAATGTCTGTCTGCTTCCTGCTGCCATCCCTTCGTTGGTTTTGTTACAATTAACACAAGAGAGAGATCTGCCGGGATGCCTCAAAATGTGACACTTCGGAGGCAAGTTTTTCTTCCAGAATTGTCCTGGGCGCAAAACGCTTAGATCTTGCTCCCAGTGCCCCAAGCCACGCTGTTCTCACAAGCAAGTCCTTTATTGCGAAGAAACGACTTCACAACACCCATTCCCAGTCTGAGCGCAGTAAATAGAATTCCCCAACCAGTGTCGTCAGGACTGACCCTCCGTTTTTAATCTACGAAAGGCTCGCACGCAGCCGTCAAACTGTCTGCCGCAAAGGCCCGTTTTATATACCTGGTTATTATTTGACAGGCGGGGGGAGAGAGATGATTAAAAAAACCGAAATGAATTGGAAGGCTGTGTGCGTGCACAGTTTAGTCCACGTGCCAAATCAAGAGAGGAAGCAATCCAGCAAATCCTAATTGAAATATGCAAAGGAAAAAAATTATTTTTTAAAAAAAAATCTGAGCAGATTATCTTTTGAGTTTTTTCCTTTTCAGCGTCTGCCACTTGAGCGGAAAAGCGGCGTCCCGTACAGCGAACTAACGCAACGCGTGCCGGGGTTGCACATCCTTCTATGGCTCCAGCTGTGCTTCAAGCATGACCCGTATTTGACCTGCAAGAGACTCAGGCTCCCTGACCCATTAGCCGCCCTGCTAAGACTGCCGATTACTTCGGCCTAAATCAGCGCCTCCTCCTGTCACGTGACTGCATGTCTGCAGGGAGGCAGGCGAGACTCAACGCACAGTCTTGCAGTCGGCCTGGCATTCGTCAGAAAGAGAAAGAGAATCCAGATATTAATGGGATCAGCACCTCCTTTTGCCTGGAGACCCAAAAAGTCCCATTTCCATCTCTTGGCATTTAGGGACGGATCGCATGTAATTCCCTGCCCCCGTTAGCAGCCAACCTGAAATGGCATCTCCAAGCGTGGCTCAGCCTATCCTGTGATTCATCTGGACCACAAACACAGTTTCTGCATCCCTGCCATATATCTCTGGAGGCAGGTGGCCCTAGTGCAGGGGTAGGGAACCTGCGGCTCTCCAGATGTTCAGGAACTACAATTCCCATCAGCCCCTACCAGCATGGCCAATTGCCATGCTGACAGAAACTGATGGGAATTGTGGATGTTCCCTGAACATCTGGAGAGCCGCAGAGGTTCCCTACGAGATATTAACTCTGCGTAGGAAGTCTGGGGGAGAAAATCCCCCTCAGCAGAACAAAGGAACAATCACAAAGCAGGCTGCTTCAAAAGGCCTCGATGTGGTAAATGCAACATGCAAACCAATTTAAGAAAGATCAGCCCTTCTTCATCCCGGGGATTAGATCAGACCTAATATTTCCACGGAAGGAAAGGCTGTCTGCAGAGGTGTGACTTCTCTGCCTCTCCTCTCTGGCAAAAAACCCAAATGCTGCTCTTTGATTGAGGGAGGGATCATCCACCGAAGCGTGGGGAGAGTTTTGAGGTTCTGCGGTGAAGCGGGGAATAGGTAAGAAGCACCCCCTCTTACACAGGCCGAAATTTGGGGCAGGGTTCAACCCTCCCCCCCCCCAATCTTTTCAGCTTAGTTGTATAAATTGGAGCACATTTCTGCATGGTATCAAACCTTTACCCATCCTCCTAATACAGTGGTGGCGAACCTATGGCACGGGTGCCAGAGGTGGCACTCAGAGCCCTTTCTGTGGAGCAATGCGTGCACAGAGTTAGATCATGTGATAATAGTGTAATTATTTCAGGGAGATTATTAGCATTAAACCCTAAGACCTAGTTTTATGTATTTATGTATTCATTATATTTTTAGACCGCCCTCCCAGAAGGCTCAGGGAAGGAGTGTAGCCAGTTTTTTGAAGCAGTGTGGGTAACCCTGTTAAAAAAAGCACTGTTCAAAGCCTACTGCGATTTTCATGGGAAGAGCGAAAGCATGATCGCTTTACCCGGAGTAAGCCTTGGGTTACGCGCTGACAGTGGGGTTTGCTTCTGGAGTAAAGCCCTCCTAGAATTAAGTCGTGATTTCTCACCTGTTCGAAGCGTTTGCACAGTTGCTTCAAATGAAAGCCACCAACTACCCACCAAGCTTACTCGAGTATCGCAGCTTTGAGCCGGAATAACTGTTTCCTTCTATACTAAAACCTCAGTATTCAGGTTAAACTGCCATGTTGGCACTTTTCGCGCGATAAATAAGAAATTAGGGTTTCTGGGTTTGCAGTTTGGGCACTCGGTCACCGAGGTTAAGCCATCCCCACTGTCCTAATACCTGCAAGTTGGGAGACGGAGCTTGAGAACTGCACATCTTTCTCTGATGGAAAAAATTACATACCTATTGGGATAAAAACGAATCCCGCTATTAATCTTGTCTGAGTCAACCGTTTGCCTGGCAGGCCTTTCAGAGAGGTATTAGATAAGCGACAACACATCTTTGGATGGGCTCGAGGGGTGTTTTCGCATGGAAATGCTTCTGTTCTGAGATTAGTACATTTCCCCCAACACAAAGGCTATCATCTATGGCTGCTGGAAAAGGGCGTTCTTTCCACAGCTAGGGAGGCTGTTGTGATCTGGTATCTGCAACACGGCTGCACAGGCATCAAGCGCTAAGAGGAATGTGCACCTGTCACACACTTCTGAAGGAACACAGTAAGGACAGCCAGCAGACCCATTTGAGTTTGTTTTGGAGCCAAGGAATGCTCCAGTATATATGTGAGGGGGTGCCCTTTTGTAGGACATGTGGCATCTAGTCTTTCCCACAATCCACAGCCTTTCTCTTATTTCTCCAGCCAGGCCTTCTTGTAATATCAGAATGGAAAGGGGGGCATTATAAAAGATAATGCACATTTAATTCACTTTCAATGCACTTTGCAGCTGGATTTTACTGTGTGGAATAGCAAAATCCACTTGAAGAAGAAGAAGAAGAAGAGTTTGGGTTTATATCCCCCCTTTCTCTCCTGCAGGAGACTCAAAGGGGCTGACAATCTCCTTGCCCTTCCCCCTCTGTAAAACAACCACCCTGTGTGAAGTGCAGGTGGGAGCTGAGAGAGCTCCAGAAGAATCTGTGACCCAACCCAAGGTCACCCAGCTGGCATGTGTGGGGAGTGCACAGGCTAATCTTGAATTTCTCCAGATAAGCCTATCCACAGCTCGAGGCTGACAGAGCTGAGGAGATCAAACCCACGGTTCCTCCAGATTAGATACGAACTCTAACCGGCACTCCTACTGCGGCTGCTGCTCCCTTGCAAACAATTGTGAAAGTGGATTGAACGTGCATTATTCTGCACGTGCGGAAGGGGCCAAAGATGGAGCACAGGGGTGATGGGGACTAACCCCTGCCCTCACCTATGCCTTTTCCTTTCTGTGCTTGGTTCCCTCCAAGTGCTTCTCCTAGTCAAGCTTCCATACTGGACAATAGCCAGGATAGGAGACAAGTGCAGAAGACACAAAGCAAAGGCAAGCAAAACAAGGGAGTCAATACATTCACACATGCAGATACACACAAGCATACAGAGAGAGAGAGGCAGTGGTGGGATCAAAAAATTTTAGTAACAGGTTCCCATGGTGGTGGGATTCAAACAGTGGCATAGTGCCAATGGGGCTGGTGAGGGAACTTCTGGGGGCATGGCGAAGTGGGCATTCGGTAGGGGCGTTAATAATTTCTCTCTGTTACTGTAAAGCTTTCTTACTGTAAAAAAAAGTTCCCTAATTTCCAGCTGGTATCTTTCTGTCCATAATTTAAAGCTCATTATAGCAAAGTCCTATCGTCTACCCGGCAAACAGACCTTCACTTCTCCTCTAGATTGACTGCCTGCAATCAAATGCTTAATACTTTCAACAAATACTTAATTTTGTTTCTAGAAATCAAAAGAAGGATACTTTCCTTAAACAAGGAACTTTACCATATTTCTAAAACATGTTTTTAAAACAGCCCAACAGGGAGAATGATCCCGGTTTCTACCTTCGCTAACCAGCCACATAGGAAACAACAGGACTTTATGATTTTTGGACCTAATGGAATTTCTAACAGAAAAGCAGACCCAATTAGTAACCCCCTCTCGGCACACACAAATAATTAGTGACCCACTCTCGGGAATAGGGTTGGTCAATACTAAAAAAATTCGTTAAAATTCGGATTTGGGTATTTTGGGGCATAAAATGATTTGTATACCCGAATCCGAATCATAGCCGATTCGGATATGCCCGAAAATTCGGGTAAATCCAAAAAATTCGGGTCCGTTTTATTATTTTTTTGAATTTTCTTTGGAGATTGTTTTACGTTTTACAGCCTGCAGGGGACGCAATCTTTAAAGCTAGCGGCATCTAAACTTCTCTCAGGATATCATCTGGAGACTGTCTGATGATTCTACCCCAAGTTTAAGGCGCGGTTTGGTTCAGGGGCAAAGTTATTGACCTCAAAGGAAATTGCCCCATCCCCATTGTTTCTAATGGAAATAACAGGGAGATGGGGGCTACACTTTTGAAGGTCCATAACGCTTTGTACCCCTCCTGACTTAAACTTCACCAAACTTAAGGGAGCTATCATAGGGACAGTACTTGTATGATACCACCCTGAGATTTTTAGTGACAGTAACTCTCTAAAAGTGCACCCTACGATCGCAAAGAAACCCGTTAGGCCTCCCCAGATTCTGCAGTGGCTCTGGTAGTGGCTGGCTCCATTGCATTACCAATGGGGGAAATTTCTGTGGGAGGAACTGTGGAGTGCACATTTCTCATGGTAAACCCACAAAACTTTCCGGGGGGTGTCTTCGGGAGAGTCTGCTTCATGACACCATCCAGGTTTGGTGACCGTTGCTTCAGGGGTTCAATGTTACATGGGTAGGGTCCATCTCCCGCGCCCCACTTAGGCAAGTTGCCAGAAGCCTGGATGGTCCTAATCCAGAAACTCTCTGAAGATATTCCTGAAGCTTGTGACATCGTACCTGATAAATGTGCGCCTCACAACTACCTCCACCAGAAATTCCCTATTGACAGCAAATGTCTGAAGTCACTACAGAAAAGAATATTGGGCAATTTTTTGAAGAGTGTCTGCGAAATTTTTTGAACATATTGTCAGCACCAAAATATCCGGGGTATCATCGGGGAGACTGTCTGATGGCACTAAACTTGGTGCAAGTTTGGTTTAGAGGGCCAATAGTTATGGACCCTCAAAATGGTAGCCACCATCTCCTTGGCGCCCATTGGAAACAATGGGGGGATAGGGCATCCCCATTTGAGGGGTCGCTAACTTTGGCCCCTGGATTTCAAACTGCACTAAACAGAGAGTGTCATCAGGACTTTGATCCTTGGATGATACCCCGGAAGTCCCGATGCCACTAGCTTTAAAATTCTGGTTTTCATGTTTCAATCACGCCTCGCACATGAAGCCTCGCTGGAGTGAAGTGAGCCGGTGAAACATGAGCTCAAACCATTTTTTTAAAGCTAGTGATTTCCTAAACAGGGGTATCATCAGGAGACTGTCCTGATGATACTAATTCAGCTCTGGTGCAGTTTGGGTCAGGGGAGCCAAGGTTATGGACTCGGAAAGGTGTAGGCCCCATCCTCTGTCAGCTCCGATTGGAAACAATGGGGATAGTTACACCTTTTGAGGGTCCATACCTGAACCAAACTCGCACCAAACTTGAGGTGAACCAACATCAGGACAGTCACCTGATGATACCCTGATAATTTGGTGCCGATACAGTCTCAAAATGCATCCTGGTATAATTCCCAGAAATTTGCCCAAAGATTCTTTGTTCTCTAGTAGACTTAACTATTGCTGTCAATGAGGAACTCTGGTAGAGGACTTATTGAGGATTACTTACATTTCTGAAGGTATGGTCACAAAACTTTCAGGTCCCATCTTCAAGGAGGAGTCTCTGGATGACTTCCTCCAGGTTTGAGGAATTTTAACTTCAGGGGTTTAATTCTATAGGTTAAAGCGGGTGAGGGCCCACATCCCACTGCCCCCAAAGTAAAAGTTCCCCAAACCTGAATGGTGGTGTCGTCCAGAGACTCTCCTGAAAGATACCCTGAAAGTTTATTAGGTTTACCATGAAAATGTGCACAGCCCTCTATCAGAAATTCCCCATTGACATTAATACTGGCTAAGAATCATACCAAGAATAAAGAATCTTGTGCAAATTTCTGGGGGTGCCTGCAGGGAGAGCATGAATAATATCGGTCCCTTAATATTTTCAGTGTGTATCATCGGGGAGATCGTCTGATGCCCTCCAAGTTTGGACTGAGGTGCAGTTTGATTCAGGGGCCAAAGAGTTATGGACCCTCAAAAGACAAGTCCTCATCTCCTTAGTTCCTCATTGGAAAGGAGAATGTGGGGATAGGGACACCCTTTGAGGGGTCCATAACTTTAGCCCCTGTGAGCAGAAACTAACGCAAGCTCTGGAAAGTATCATCAGGACAGTCTCCCTGATGAGACCCCGGAAATTTGGTGCCGATATGTTTAAAATACTTACTGCGAATTCAAGCATCAACGTGTCCACCAAAAATAAAGCGCCAATTGACTGGTGATCCGAATCCATACCGTCAGCTAACCAGCCACATAGGATTCAGGACAGGACTTTGGGTGATTCGGACCTGCTCGTCCGAATCCGTCTAACGAAAAGTGCAGACCCAATTGAAGTAACCCCTGTCGGCACAAATAATTGTCCGAATCTCCAGCTGCTCGAGAACGCTGGTGAGAACCTGCCGGATCCCACCTCTGGAGAGAGGGAGATTTTCTTTTGAAACAGACCCCGCAAGCCCCAATCACAAAAGGTGGATTGCCCGTCTTCTTCTAGTACCAAAGCTGTGAGCAGGAAGGAAGTTGTAGCCAGAAAGGCCACACAGAAAAGTTTTAAATCCCTCTTCCCTAATTCCACTGAAACTGCTTTTAAGAGACATTAAAGATGTTGAGAGAGCTCAGATCCATCCTCATGACTGATCTCTCTTGTCTCCGTTTGTTTGACTGCAGCCTGTCCGCCTCTTTTGTGTTATTCACAGCGCACATTAAGCTGGCGTGGTGTAAGGTTAAAAGACTCTATTTCTGGAGAACCAGATATGATTCCCAACTCCAACACACTAGCAGCAGGCTCTGATCTTGTGAATCAGGGTTGTTTCCCCTCTCTACGTGAAGCCCGCTGAGTGACCTTGGGCCAGTTCTCTCAGGACTCTCAGCCCCACCTACCTCACAAGGTGTCTGTTGTGGAGAGGGGAAGGGGAGGTGCTTGCAAATCTCCTTAAAGGTAGAGAAAGGCCCCTTCCGGACACACGAGGCGACTCAGGTTCGACTCGTGTCGGCAGAATCGTACCTCAGCTCGAGTTCTCCCGTTCCTCCGCACAGCAGCTGACTCATGTCTCTGGAGCCGAGCTCAGAGGGCGGGACCACCTCCCTGCGCTGCGTTCTGATTGGTTGCTCCGTCCTTCGTTCTGCGCATGCCCAAAGCTTTTCGCCGCCGCCACGAGTCTCCCCTTCTGCGCATGGGCGAAATACTGAGCTGTGATTGGCTAGATGGCAGAGTCGAGTCGACGGAGATTCCGCACTTCGCCGGCTTCGGCTCGAGCGCAACCCGAGTCCTCCCATCGACTCGACCCCCCAGTCGAGCTCAGAAATTCAATGGTGAGAGGGGGGTGAGTTGAGTCAGACACGAGTCCGACGCTACATCTGTACGGAGGACTCGGGTCGGACTCAAGTCGATCTAAGGTCGACTCCTACAATGTGGAAGGGGCCAAAAGTAAGGTATAAAAACCAATTCTTCTTCTTGTTCTTCTCCTATACCAGTGGTGGTGAACCTATGGCACTCCAGATGTTCATGACTACAATTCCCATCAGCCCCTGCCAGCATGGTCATTTGGCAGGGGCTGATGGGAAGTGTAGTCCATTAACATCTGGAGTGCCATAGGTTCGCCACCATGGCCCTATACTCTTGCTAGCACAGGAGTGGGAAGATTGGCCTCTATTTCCTCCTGCCACAGTCTGCTTCTACAAAATCAAATGAAGTCCTCTTCCCAAGCCAGGACGCCATCAACGTGACTGGCATGAGCAACGCTTCGGAAAGACAGAGGTATAAGAACGATCCTCTTTGGCGGCAAGATACGTATGTAACTCCGCTGATGAGCAAACATCCTTGTCAGTTCCATACGTGCTGCTCCCCTCTCTGCTCATTCTGTTTGACACCACAACAACAGCCAGATTAGAAGATTTTTTTTACTACTGACAGAAGTCATTAATTTTTTTCTAATTCAGATTAGGTACAATAACAGTATAAAGAAATGGGAAGCCTTCCGGGGTTTTTTTTTTCTTGATTAGCTCATGCTCAGTTCTGTCCCTAGCCTCTGGAGATGCACATTTGACATGCAGTCAGTTCGGGCCCTCTCCTCTCCAGAGGTTCAGGATACTGCTTGGAAAACACACGGCTGGTCGCTTTGCTGTCCTCCATGACCTTTCTGCAGAGAGCTAAACAGGCTTCTTCAAAGTTTAACATGCCTATCCGTAGGGTACTCTCAAAACCTTTCTGTTACTCTTAAACTGTTGAAGTTTCTGACCTGGTTAGAGAGATAGAAACATAGAAATATAGAGCTGGAAGGAACCTCAAGGGTCATCTAGTCCAACCCCTTGAACAACACAGGAAAAATCACAACTACCTCCCCCATCCCACCCCCTGGCACTTCCCCGTGACCCCTGCTCTGTGTCTTTATCTTTATCTTTATTAACCTTTAATAGGCATAGATAGATCAGGATTTACACAGACACATTCTGCAGTCTCAAGTATAGTTCAGTAGCAAGGAAATAGTCCACATAACTTGACGGTTGACTTCGAGGGAATCAAATCACTTCAGATTTTTTTTTTATAGAAATAGCCAGAGCAAATGACAGTAAATACCCCTACACATCAATGTAAAAATACAATCTAATATAAAATTGCAATAAAAATAGATCTGTTTAGCAAGTTAAACGCAGAATAATACAGCAATAGGTATCCTACCATGCCGAATATTAGACAGATTGGAGAAGATACCTATCTTTTATAAGAAGTTCTGCGTTTGTTTTATGTATCATATTTGAATTTTAAAAATTTGATTCTGTGCCAAATAATAATGAACCAATTTGGTTTAGTGTACTGGTACAATATTTTTTTTAAAAAAAAATACAGTTAAAAGCAATAAAATGGGAATAAATTAGCACTTTAAAATGGTTGTCAGGTATAGAGCTACCATACGTGTTGTATGACCTGGTTAGAGAGATAGAAACATAGAAATATAGAGGTGGAAGGGACCTCAAGGGTCATCTAGTCCAACCCCTTGCACAACACAGGAAAATCACAACTACCTCTCCCATCTCACCCCATGGCATGTCCAGAAGGCAAAAAAACACAACAACCCTGAATCCCTGGCCAATCTGGCCTGGAGGAAATTCCTTCCTGACTCCAAAGTGTCAATCAGCATTATGGACATCCAGAAGAACACCAGAAAAATTCATAAAGAATGACATCCCCTTTTCTGAAGACACCCCTTCCCCTCATTTTTTCCCCATGAAAGATCTTCTATGTAAATAAAATTAACATATTTACTGAACTAGTGACAAGAATACAAGTATGAAGCGAAATCATATCCTTGTGTTTACATAATTTACATTTGCATACTGGTGCACAGATTGAAATACTTTCCCCGACTATTCGAGCTCTGTACATTTTTTGACTGAACCACATATGTGAAAAATCAGTTACATGTAACCAGAGGTGGGATCCAGCAGGTTCTCACAGGTTCCCGAGAGTAGGTGACTAATTATGTGTGTGTGCCGAGAGGGGGTTACTAATTGGTGATTGTTATGTCTCAAAGAATCAGGAGTCGGAGGAACAAAACATGGTGCTTTATTTCAAAGCTGCTACTCACACATAGCCTAAAATCACTCTGCAGCTGTGCTCAATATAACACACCTACTGATTACCAATTCCAATGCAACAGCTGCAGACTCTTAAAACAATACAGTACCTCACAATCAATACAATACATTACACCCCTTCCCCCTAACTCCTGTAATAATCTGGTGGGATTCTCTTTCGCTGAGATCGTCTCAGCTCCCGCTCTGGCTCCTGAGTCTGTGTTTGTTCCTGGTTCTTGCAAAACAATCTGGACCCTTTGCTGTTTCCTTATCCTGCAGCTCCATCTGCCCCCCTTAACGCCCCAGGTTCCTCTGGGACAATTGGACTATTTACTGCTTCCTCATCCTGCAGCTCCATCTGCCCCCTTAACGCCCTAGATTCGAGGACCTGGGGTTCCTGATCCTACTGTTGGACCTGGCACTCTCTTCCTTACTTGGTCAGCATGTCATGCGGATCACCAGCATTCCCTCTTCAGTTTCCCACCCTACTACTCGACAAAGTGGCTCCTGTCGGCTGCCTCACAACTGCTGGGGCCCAACATGGTCTCCTGCTCCATGGCTCTATTTAGGACATACACCGTATCATCCCTATCAAATGTCCTGAGGTAAGCTTTCAACACCTGATGATCTTCTTTTCCTGTGGATCGATCATCAACTGAATCGGGGATGCATTCGGGTCCAGCAACGTTGTAAGTTTCCTGATTCATTAGCAACTCCTCAAGAGGACTCCTCCCGGTGGCTGTGCACGCGATTGTTATGTGCTGTGTTAACAAAAAAATTCGCCAACCCGACGGTGCCAATCCCCTCTACTATTCGCTGCAATGCATCGCTTCGTTGCATCGCATACCATCCTTACCTCTGCCTCGCCCATTCGTGAGTCGGATGAAAAGGGGCCGAGGTAACCTGGCGAGAATAACACCATTGGCCAGGAATACTCTAAACTCCTTGGATACAAACAGCTGTCCCATTATCCCGATACCACCCGTGATCCGTGGGAGGCCATGGGTTGCCAAAATAACTTACGCAGTGCCCTAATAACTGTTTGTGATGTCATTGACATTACTGGCACTACTTCTAGCCATTTGGAATATGAGTCCACTCACGATGAGAAACAACACCTGGCCTTGGAAAGGCCCTGCAAAATATCAATATGTACCCTTGACACGGTCTTTTTGTGGACTCTCATTGATAGGTAGGGGCCTGAGGTGGGGCAGATGCGTTATCCTGACACTCCCTGCACCTGGCCACCCATTCTTCTATTCTTCACTATCCATCTTTGGCCACCACACATAACTCTGACGTGGCCAATGCCTTCCAGAATTTCTCACTATTCCGGGGTGCCCTCTACATGTAAGGCCTCCCAGCACCATAATCCCAAAGCTGCTGGGATCACTACTCTATTTCCCCACAGTAAAGCACCCCTTGTGGACAGATATCTCGTGCTGCCTCATTCCAAATGGTCTGAATTTTTTCCCTCCTAACTTACCCAATGGCCAACCCTTCCATGCCCACCATTCAAAACTTCGGGGCGTTAGCACTGGGTCCTTAGCTGACCTTTCTGCTATTTCTGTCGCTTGCACTGGAGGCTCTGGATAATCGATCTCCAACATCAAAACCTCCAAAAGTGGGGAATGATCTTCCTCCTCCCTTTGTACTCGGCAAAGCGACTCAACGCCCTCTACATGACCAATTTTTCTTTCCGGTCTGGTGCTGCAAGACATAATCATATGCATTCAGGAACATTGCCCACCGCAGCATTCTAGGGGACAATATCTGTGGTGTCTGGCGCTCTGAGAGGAAAATAATCCCAACAGCGGCTTATGGTCTGTAACAATCATAAATGGTCGCCCATTACACGTGAATCATGAAACTTCTTAACCCCAGCCACTATTGCTAATGCTCCTTAGTCAATTTGCGCTGTAATTTCGGCTCCGTTAGTAGAACTTAACGTCCTAGAATAATACGCAATTGGAGCTTCCCGCATATCCTCCAATTGATGGCTCAACACTGCTACAACTCCATACGGGGAGGCATCGCACGTCAAAATTAATGGCTTCCTCTCATCAAAATGAACCAATACATCTTTCTTGATGACAACAATCGTTTGACATCTCGGAATGCCTTCTCATGCTGATCTCCTTGTCCACCGCCACACTGCCCTCGTTTATCTAATAAAAGCGGTGCGAGTGGGTTCGGCCGTACCATTTTGACCTTATGCTTTAAGAATGATATGGTAAAAATTTAGCTTAATCCCAAAAAATGCCTGTAACTCTTTGCTTTGACTGTGGTGCTGGGGCATCACGGATGGCCCTCGCACCTTTGCTGATGTCGGGTGGATTCCCCTTGCATCTACCATGTATCCCAAAAACTCTACTTGGCGCTTCATCCAAACACGCATTTTTCGCGCTTAACGCGCAACCCTACATCTGAGAAGCACTGCGAGTACTTTCCAGTACCGATGTCATCAGTTCCTCCTCAGTTGCACCCACTATCAAGACATCATCAAAATATGAATTTTGTATGACTCCTGGCAAATTTCTTAATATTTCTTCCATCAAGCTCTGGAATATCCCAGGAGCTACGGCTCACTCCAAATTGCAGCCGCTTTTACTCTGAAGTGAATGCCCCCTGTGAGTCACTATCGTCTGGGCTTCTTGCGAGTGGCATCATCCACTTCCAGCTGTTGAATGTATGCCTGTGCTAGATCTAATTTTGCAAAAACCTTTCCCCCTGCCAATGTTGCTAACAACTTGACTGACAACTGGCACTGGTGCGGGATGTTTCTGCAATGCCTTGGTGGTAATTGTGCACTTATAATCAGCACAAATGCGCGACATCCCCATTGGCCTTCAGGGGTCACAATTGGAGTTTCCCATTTTGCATTTACCACTGGCTCCAATATTCCCTGTTCCAATAACCTATCTTAGTTCCCTGCATCCACTTTAGAGCGCAAAGCAAAGTGGAATACGCCCGTGCTGATTTTAGACGTATTGGGGTACTAAAGGATCAAGATGCAATGATATAGGTGGACCCTTATACTGCCCCCCCCAGTCCCTCTCAGCAAACACACTCATTAAATTCTCCACTAGCACCTCCCATGTCAACTTTGCCCCTAACCTCAATGAATTCCAGTAAATTACAATTCCCAACCTCCCAAACCAGTCCAACCCCAATAGGCCCGTCCGCCTTCCTTCCACTATTATTAACAATTTCAAACATCCATCAAAGCATATGATATTTTCACATGGACATTACATTACGTGCCAACCACAGGTACTCTATGTCCTTGATAATCCGTAAGTGAAAATTGTAAGAATCACAAGATTGAATGTCCAAATAATCCTGTGGGCAAAATGTTTTATAAGTGTCCCATGAAAGCGATGGAGAATAAAGCTGACCCAGAATCCCACTTCCATCACACAAAGGGACATCCTGGATCTTCACAGTCACCGACAACTTACGCTGGATCTCGGGTTGCATCGTGGTTAATTACATCAGCTGCGTAAACACCATCAGCCACTGCTCATGTGTGGGGTTGGCCAGTCAAGCCAGCTACATGGGGACAGCAAGGTGCATCCACAGAGTGTGTAAAGATGAGCCGGGAACATGTCTTCTTGGTCCCTGATGCCTTTTTTCTCTGCACACCTCTCCCAATATGCCCCCAACGTTTACAACAGAAACATTGTGCCTCTTTAAATTTTACACCTTCTACCTCTCTCATGGGGCCCACCACAACTCATACATTTCTCTGTTAACATCCTCCCCCTCTGTTGTGGTGGTCTTCCCATCTTCATTGCACCATGCTGCAGTCTCTGAATTTCACCATTACCCGGGTCTACAGTCCCACTGCCAGCTGTTTGCAATCTCTGTGGGCTCCTGGAGCGCTTGTCGCTTTTACCTCCCGAGTAGAGAGGCTGCGAAAGCAAGTCTTCAAAATTCAAAGGCTTCCTTGGTATGCCGTTTGAAAAGTCAAGTCTGTCTTTGCCAGCAGCAATCTTTGCAATGGTGCGCTCTCTCCAGGCCACAGACCAGACGATCCCTTAACATTTCTTCCAAATTGAAGGGAAGAAATTACATTGTTGTGCCAACCGCCGTGAAGACTGCAACATAATCTGCAATGCTTTCAGTCCCTCACTGATCAGGCGCTATAAAACACTCCGTCTAGCTATTTCTGGACGGTTGGGGAATGAAATGGTTCCTTAATGTGCAGTCGAAAGTATCTCTGCAAAGCGGTGTTGCTGATAAGTCTCTTGGCGCTATCAATGCTGAGGCGCAGGTCAAACACCCCTTCACCACAGAGGCTCAAAAACACGCCTCTTTTCCTTTCTACGTCTGTTATGCCATTTGCCAGAAGATAAAATTCCAATCCGGCCTCATAACTCTGCCACTTCAAAGGAAACTCCAAATTAAACTGTTCCAGCTGCCCCTTGAAAAGCCATAATTTACTCACAGTCCTTGCTTCACAAAAACTTGCTAGACTCGTCATAAGTTTATCCTCGTCGCCATTATGTTATGTCTCAAAGAATCAGGAGTCGGAGGAACAAAACATGGTGCTTTATTTCAAAGCTGCTACTCACACATAGCCTAAAATCACTCTGCAGCTGTGCTCAATATAACACACCTACTGATTACCAATTCCAATGCAACAGCTGCAGACTCTTAAAACAATACAGTACCTCACAATCAATACAATACATTACAGTGATTTTGCCACGTGATTTTTGCCTTAGTTGCGCCTCTCCTCTCAGCAGTAGCGCACAGAACTTGAAGCAGTCTAGCAGGAGGTGCACCGGCGTGCGTGGCAGCCTGCCCCTGCATGCATTCGTTTCCTGGCCAAGGACCGGCGCAGCGGCTGCATCCTTGCCACAGCCCCGCCCAGGAATGCCCCGCCCCTGGAATGCCCGGCCACGCCCCCATCGTGCCCCGCCCAGCCCCATTGGCACTAAGCCACAGTTTGAATCCCACCACCATGGGAACCTGTTACTTAAATTTTTGGATCCCACCACTGCATGTAACCCTACCGGGGGACCTGAATATGCCAACGGCAACTGAATGTATCTTCTGCTCACCTCCACATCCCACTCACTTCCATCTCTTTTTCCACCTATCCTTTTCCCTGTCTGTCTTGTTAAATTTGAATGCATTCATAACATGCAACTTAGATTAGGGTTGCCAGCCAGTGGGGATGGGAGGGGGCGGGGTCACAGGCACCGTCATAGACAATGTGATGTCACTTCTGGGGGAAAGCTGAAAGTGATGTTGCATCATTCAAGGAACTGCCAGTAACTCTATGGTAAAAACATGAAGCTTCTGTTGAATCCCAGACAGATATGATGTCACTTCCAGTAAAATCATAGGGCTACAGTGGCATGATGTCACTTCCGAGTTTTCCCTTGAAGTGACATCACTTAGTCATCCTGAGGTCCTCCAAAACCTGGAACGGGTCCTGTGTGGAGACCTGTGTCTCAGGTTTCATCTACACATTACAAAATCTTGTTTGTTGGGAACAACACAAAGACTTTGTGACACAAGCATGGTGGGAGTTTTGTGCCTTCCAGTTGCACACGTATTTTCTGTTTGGGATCACAACATGCAAGGAGAAGAAGATTTGCAGTGTAGTCCTAAGAAGAGTTACTCAAGTCTAAGTCCATTCATCTCAATGAATGGAGTAACTCTGCATAGGTTTTACTGTTAGTTTTCCTCCCTAATGGTGTTTTTATGTTCACAAGCCACCCCATGGAGCCGTAACTGGCTCCATTGTGGCATTTACATGTAGCCAGGTCAAAGTGTGGTTTTTACACCCTGTTTGAAATTCAGTCTTGTGTTATTCCCCCAACAAACACAAAGACCTCATAAGATGTGGACAGAGCCTGAATCTCTGACAATTTGGCAGGGGAAAGCAGACAAGAGATTAAACGGGACCTTCCTCTTTCCTTAGTTTTCTGATAAACCACTTAAATATTCATAAAAGTGTGGAAAATATAAGTATTTTAATTCTATATTGCTTAAGATACAAAACAATAAGATAATTCTATATTGCTTAAGATACAAAACAATAAATCCACTTTTGACGCAGTCATGGCCTTAACAGGAGGAAGCTGTCCCAAGTTTGCTACAGCATCTTATTGGATGAGGATCTGTTTCAATTTGCCCATTGCACCAGGGTTGCCAGTTCTTAGTTGAGAAATATCTAGAGCCTTGAGGGGTGGGAAATGGAGAGGGTGGGGTTTGGGGGGAAAGGAATTTCAACAGGGTATAATGCCATGGACCCCACCCTTCAAAGCAGCCATTTTCTTCACTGATCTCCTTCATCTGGGGATCAGATGTAATGCCAGATCTTCAGATCCTACCTGAAAAATCTACCACTATGCGGAGAAACAGGCTGATTCCGCATGGGCCAAAAACAATGGTGTGAAAACAGTGTGAAAACCGTATAACCCTTTAACACCGTTTTAAACCCTTTTACACCGTTTTCACACTGCTGTTTTTGGCCCATGCGGAATCATCCAGAGGTTCGGGGTAAAGACATTGCTTAGCTCTTCTGGTTTGTTGTTGGATGGTTCTACTCATCTGCATGCAAAATAACTTCTCCTAATTTCCTCTCGTGCAAAGAGAGCCAGACAGTTTCCACAACTGCTTAAAAGGGTTTTTAAAGACCCCCACCCGCTGCATGAAGCTCCTAGCCAATCGATTTTCCTTCTTGTCTCTGTGTGTGTGTGTGCGTGTGTGTGTGTGTGTGCAAGGAAAGGAATACTTTCAGGGATATGTGAATCTAATTACGTAAGACAACAGCAGAGAATTCACTTGGACACATCTCCCCTCTCCAGCCAGCGCCTTGGTGTTCTGGGAACTAAATCCCTGTAATGAAGAGGAGATGGCTGAGTGCTGTTGTCGTTGTTCTACATCCTTCATTACGCCTTGAGAATGCTCACAAGTCATGACAGAGTGGCTCCGAGTTTAAAGATTTTGCAGCACATGCAGCATCTCTGGGTTAGTGGGGTGTAAATAACTGGGTTATGCGTCAGAGAGGCAGAAAATGGCAGGAGCGCCGACTGCTGTCCTCCGCCCCGTCCGCCCAGAGATGGTCCTGTGCTTTGCAAGCCAGCAAATGGCAAGGAAGCGTAAGACAGACATCGCTGCATCTCTAGTAGGACAGCAAGGAAGACTGCACATCTTTCCCCATCACAGCAGGCACAGATGAAAGGGAGACAGGGCAGCTATTTAAGAAGAAGAGTTTGGATTTATACCCCACCTTTCTCTCCTGTAAGGAGACTCAAGGTGGATTAGAAACTGCTTTCCCTCCCTCTCCCCACAACAGACACCTTGTGAGATAGGTGGGGCTGAGAGAGTTCCGAAGAACTGTGACTAGTCAAGGTCACCCAGCGGGAATGTAGGAGTGCAGAAACACATCTGGTTCACATCTGCCACTCAGGTGGGGGAGTGGGGAATCAAAACCAGTTCTCCAGATTAGAATCCACCTGCTCTTTACCACTACACCACGCTGTGTTTGCAGCAGGGATGTGGCAGTTATGGCCACAGTTTGAATTTGGATGCCAATTTTTACAAGGCTGGGACACAATCCAACAGGAAGTGTTGCCAGAGTGGAACAGGAAGTGAGGCCAACAGGAAGTGGGGCCAGAGTGAAACAACGTACTGGTGTCCTTTCCTTTTTTATGATTTGCACATTTTGGGACCATCAAAACCACAGTTCTTAGTCAATGTTAAGAATCCTTAACTTTCGAACAATAAATTAGTTTTTTAAAAAACAAATCAAGAACATTCTATCGTACCTCTTTATAATTTTAAAACCATTCTAAGGCAAATAACCTACATTTTAAAACCATTCTTTGTGCAAACAAAACAAAACAGACTGATCAGCGGGCAGACAACGAGCTATGACTACTCTCTTACATCACACAGAACCCACGGATCTCTTTCCAAGAGCAGCCGTGCAATCCCAGATCATCATTTGGAAGCAACGCTTGGGGCTGGTCATGTTTTCTTCCTTCCAATTACTGATGCTCCTGGGAAACAGCAGGCATATCAGATCTAGGTTGTCTGTTGTGTACTGTGCACGCCATTCCCTCCAGGTATACAAAGCATTAAATATAGACATTCACCAGGTGTTCTGCCATTACTGCTTTCTAAGAGCAAATTGAGGTATCATGCTGAGTACAAAATCAGACTGGGGTGAAGACAGATGGACATTCCACAATAAGGCTAATGTGGTTAGGACCACTGTCCTGAAAACAACATGGAACACAAGAGGTGTGCCCAGATGAAATTACTCGTAGAACATATGCTTACTTTACCCCCACTCTGAAAACATGGGAGATGTATTTTAATAATAGCAAAGCAAAGCAAAGCCTTTATTGTAGGGTGACCATCCGTCCCTATTTTCGCGGGACACTCACGCTTTTGCGTAGTGTCCCGCGTCCCGCTGGGCTTATGCCATTGTCCCGATTACGGACAATGGCCCCAGCAGCACACTGCCTTTTGCTCCTGCGGTCGCGCGCGCGGGCTTCTGGGGCTTGCCGTTTGCCGCCCTGTCACAGGGTGGCAAACGGCAAGCCGCAGAAGCCCGTGCGCTTCTGCGGCTGCACGCGCACGTGCACACACAGCCGCTTACCCGTCCCGGGTTGGAAAGGTGACCATCTGGTTACCTTACTTTATTGGCATACATAAAACAACAGTAACAAAACACAGCAAACATAAAAAAATTTAAGAGGCAAAAAGGATAACCTCAGATATATACATATTATTACTGGTTCTGGATTATTTCCGTAACAAAGCTTGCAACCTCTTCACAAAAAACAGAATCAGAATTGTTCAACAAGAGAAATAATCTGATCGAATCTGTTAACTCAGATTGGAAGAGAGGGTGTAGATTGACATATTTAGATCTAATTTTAGCAAATTTAGTGCAATGTAATAGTTGGTGAGCCAATGTCTCAACCACCTTAGAGTTACAGCTACACAACCTTTTAGATTTTTCCAGGTTATTAAACCTGCCATGTAGTAAGGCAGATGGCATAACATTGGATCTAGCAATTGTGAAGGCTCTCCTTGAGCATGGGTTAGTTAGAAAATATTAGTGGGCCATACGACCCTGCTCAAATGGAATTAAAAATTGTGTGGGAGAGCAAGTTCTTTTAGCTGCTAGATACAGTTCAGCAAATTCCCAATCTAAGAGACGGTCTTTGAGTAGTTTGTACGCTTCTGATTTTAATAATAGCAATAAATATTCAAAATGCCACCAAATATAGAACTCTTTGGGACATTTTCTTCAATCCTTGGTCTGTTCTAATCTCCTTCCTTGTTCCCTCTAAATCTTTCACATTAAATTTCTGCAAACTTAAGTGCCTACATTTGGAGCCGACTCACCATTCATGCCCTTACTCTTGCCTGGAACAGAGATGTGCTCCTGAATTCACTAGAAACCGATATTGCAAATGTATTTGCACTTCTCGTTATTGGCTTTCGCTGCTGCCATAAAATATTGGAGCCGCTCCCAGAAAAGGTCCCCAAACACAGACATAATTGTTTCATCAGAATGAAGACTGCAACCTATTTCACTCCCCCTCTTCCATTTCGCAAGTATTTACACTCCAGTCCACAATCCGGTTTGCTCACCAGCAAACATGCGGCACTCTTACACAACAATACTGCTGTGTACCCCACTCAACTGAAAGAAGAGGAAGGCTAACCTGGTGCATTATGTGTGGGAAGAGAACAGAAACCCCTTTGAAGGTGGAGGAACTCCTGGGGAGGAAAGCAGCTTGTAATTCATCACTAAGTCCCCTTCCGCACACACAAAATAATGCGTTTTCAAACCACTTTCACAACTGTTTGCAAATGGAGTTTGCTATTCCGCACAGCTTCAAAGAGCACTGAAAGCAGTTTGAAAGTGCATTATTCTGCATGTGCGGAATGAGCCTAAGATATAGAACTTTGCTTTGGTTGTGGCAGAGGGAAGCAGGCAACTCACAGAACCATAGAGTTGGAAGAGACCCCAAGGACCATCAAGTCCAACCCCCTGCAATGCAGGAACACATAGTTAAAGCACTTCTGACAGATGGCCATCCAGCCTCTGTTTAAATACCTCCAAAGAAGGAGACTCCAACGCTCTCCAAGGTAGTGCATTCCACTGTCAAACAGCCCTGACAGTCAGGAAATGTTTCCTGATGTTTAAATGGAATCTCTTTTCCTTCACCTTGAACCCCTTACTCCTGGTCCTAGTCTCTGGAGCAGCAGAAAACAAGCTTGCTCCCTCATCAACATGACATCCCTTCAACTATCTAAACATGGCTATCATGTCACCTCTTAACCTTCTCTTCACCAAACTAAACATACCCAGCTCCCTAAGTCTCTCCTCATAGGGCATGGACTCCATTTTGGTTGCCCTCCTCTGGACCCGTTCCAGCTTGTCAATATCTTTCTTGAATTGTGGTGCCCAGAATTGTACACAACATTCCAGGTGATAAAAAAATATTGACTAGCACTGGTGTGCTGGACAGCTCCAGCAATACCAATCACTCAAGGTGGCTTATTCCGGCCGCTCAGCCGGAGCCTCTCTGAGCTTCAGCTGCTTGCAAGCAGAAAGTGACCAAAGACACAACCCCATACTCAAACAACCACAATTTAGCTACCAAACCATGTTTCAAAGGGGCTTCCTACATTTTTTAATTTTTTCCCCAGAAAACAAATTAGGAAGCATTTTTTTTCCAATCAAACACGAGCAAGACCAAGCTGTTTATATTTCTTTCTGGCCAGAGGGTGGCACAGCTGTCTGGTCAGCCGCTCCATCCCTGCATTTCCTCTTATGGTTGTGAAGGGGTAGCCGGGTGTGATGGACAGGAGGCTGTCCTGCCCCTGAAGGGGAAAACAGCCACTGAGCTGAATCTATGGGAGTGTTGCTTCAGCGCTCAATCAACTTTGATAAGGGGTATGGCATGCTGGAGGGAAGCACAGGAAATGAGAGAGCTGCATTCTGCCTCTGGGAGAGAGCAGGGAGAGCTCAGGTTTGGATCAGCAAAAGAGCAGACAGAGCACAGGGTAGCTGCAACAGTAGTTCTGCCTGGTGGTGAGGAGGAGGAGGAGGAGAAGGAGAAGGAGGAGGAGGAGGAGGAGGAGAAGGAGAAGGAGGAGGAGGAGGAGGAGGAGGAGAAGGAGAAGGAGAAGGAGGAGAAGGAGGAGGAGGAGAAGGAGGAGAAGGAGGAGAAGGAGAAGGAGAAGAAGAAGGAGAAGAAGAAGGAGAAGGAGAAGGAGAAGGAGAAGGAGAAGGAGAAGGAGAAGGAGAGGGAGAAGGAGAGGGAGAGGGAGAGGGAGAAGGAGAAGGAGAAGGAGAAGGAGAAGGAGAAGGAGAAGGAGAAGGAGAAGGAGAAGGAGAAGGAGAAGGAGAAGGAGAAGGAGAAGGAGAAGGAGAAGGAGAAGACGACAACGACGACGACGACTTTATTATGGACAATGTGGCCGAGGAGTTGAGCTCTACCTCTGGCAGAGGACAGAGTACCCAATTGTTCAGCCCGTCTCTGGTAACGAACAGGCCTTGTCCCATTCAGTCAGACTCTTGGGAAAGGGCAGGTTGGTAAGGGTAGAATTCTGTGTGCATACATGAGAGGATTCAACTTAGTAGCTAGTCAGTAAAAGCCTGTTTGTGCCTGAAAGCACTGAAGAAAACTCAAACCACACTTGAAAGCCATACCAATTTCCAATGTATGTGCCTCTGCCAGGTTTCTCCTTTGACCACCTGGAGACCTATTCTGCTGATCTATTCCTTGAAAGCAATCTGTAAATAAATAAATCTTCTTTGTTGTTTATATGCTAATCCTGCCCCAGTGATCTCCATAATCTCCTTGCGTACTACAAAACTTTCCTCACAGCAATGAACCCAAAGCACATGCAGTGGCTACTTTTAGAACACCTGAAAATGGAGGGAAAGGGTTATAGCTTAAAAAAAAAACCTAGGCCCCTTCCACACATGCAGAATAACGCACTTTCAATCCACTTTCAAAACTGTTTGAAAGTGGATCTTGCTATTCCGCACAGTAAAATCCAGCTGCAAAGTGCACTGAAAGTGGATTGAAAGTGCATTATTCTGCATGTGCGGAAGGGGCCCTAGATTCCCAGGAATCATAGGAGGTGATGTACGTCCCCTCAGTTAGTAGAAAAGGCTTGCCACAGCAGGTTAATCTGTTATAGCAAAATAAAAATAAAATCTAGTGATACCTTAAAGACTAAAAACTTTTATTTCAAGATGAGCTTTTTGTGGGTCACTTCATCAGATGGATATATGATGGAAAATGGTACAGGGGGATTTTTATGGGGCAGGAGTCCAAGCTTGATGTGAATTACACTTAGGAGCCTTTTATAAAGTATAAATGATATGATAATCAGAGGCGGAAATTATTTAAAAGCAAAAGGATTCTGCTTTGCCAATCTAGCCACTCTCTTTCCGAGACCCTCTCTCTATTCCCCATCTTGTTCCTGTCTCCCCATAGTTCGTTATACACATCCAAGCTTAGCTCAATTAAGAGGACACAGCAAAATGAAGGAAGCCGGTCAGAATACATTATTCAAATTAAAACGCAGAACCAGCATTATTCTGAACACAGAATTCTGGTGGCTCACTTGGCATTGCGTAGGGTACAATCAGTCTTGTACACAACCCTTCCCTTCCCTTGTTTGAAAGTGGATCTTGCTATTCCACACAGTAAAATCCAGCTTCATGGTGCATTTACTTATTTGAAAAATAAATAAATAAAATTTATTTGTTTATTTGTTAGATTTAGGAACCGCCCACCCCCAAAGGGCTCTGGGCGGTGTACAATAAATACAGATACAACAATACATAATAATTATCAATATCAATATATTTTATTTCGGTCAAAGACCAGAAGGTATTAAATATAGAATATAAAATCCACATTGTACATTTCCAGACCAAATACAAAATAAAATTGAGGTAACCTGTTTCCAAAGACTGTTTGTCCAAACCCTAATATAAGTTCAAGTTAAAAACTGGAATAAAAATTGAATAAATGATAAAATTAGTGATCCAGATTTCTTATCCTTATTGCCCTACTTGTCCACGCCTTTTAACAACATAAGCACTAACTTTTGCCAGCTCTCTGGTAATATTAGGATTAGCATCTTCTAGTAGACTTTTCATGGCACTATCCTTGGGGCCAAGAAAAATTGTTGTTGGAAGAGAGACGAACAGATTTGCCCTCATTTCTTTGTGAGTGGGGCATCGTAAGAAAATATGTGTCAGGGTCTCTTTTTCCCTCATATCACATGGACAAAGCCTATCAATATACGGAATTTTCTTATATCTGCCCTCAAGCATTGCTGAGGGAAGGGAATCACATCTGGCAAGTGTGATAGCCCTCCTAAGTTGGTTGTCCAAGTTATAACTTGGTTGTCCAAGTTATATTGATAGGGGGAAGGGCCCAAAGTATATTTACTGGTTGGCTTGAGATTAAATTTAGGGAATGCTGTAATATCTTGTTGGCGAACCATATCTTGGATTCTCAACTTAAAATTCATAGTTCAGTTCCATAAAACATATAAAAACATAGCAGCATTCAGTATAAAAATGGTGGCACCCAATCCGAGAGAAGGCCGGGAGGGGACAGGCCGTGCTGACAAGATGTTATACCGGATGTGCCAAAGGCAATATGGCACTCAGCACCGGGGCATCCAGGGGAGGGAATCCGCGGCAGACCCCCCCAAAAAGCCTGATGGAACAGTACAGTTTTACAGGCCCTGTGAAATTCACCAAGGGTCCGCAGGGCCCGCACGTCAGATGGAAGCGTGTTCCACCAGGCAGGGGCCAGAGCCATAAAAGCCCTGGCCCAGGTGGAGGTCAGCCGCATCATCGAGGAAACCAGGGATCGTCAGTAAGTTGGCCTCTGCCAACCGCAGAGGCCTACCTGGGACATATAGGGTGAGACGGTCGCGAAGGTATGATTGAAAGTGGATTAAAATTGAAAGTGGATTAAAAGTACATTATTCTGCATGTGCGGAAGGGGCCTCAGAATGACGACAGCTCCATACCTGGACTGTAAAGATTGAATTCTCAAGCAATGACCTAAAACTAGTTGTGGTGGGTTTTCCAAACTGTGTGCCTAAGGTCTGGTCGTTTTTGTTCCTAACGTTTCACCCACTTCTGCAGCTGGTATCTTCAGAAGCACGTTGTGATAAGTTGTGTTTCTCTCCGTGGCACAGCGTGGAATGAAACTCATCTCACCATGACATGCTGGTGAAGATGCCAGCCACAGATGCAGGCAAAACATTAGGAACAAAACTCACAACAGCCAGTTGATTCTTTCGCCTTTGATCATATATTGATATAAAAGTCTAGAAATAGCCTCCTATGGCAGTGGTGGTGAACCTATGGCACAGAGCCCTTTCTGTGGGCACGTGTGCACAGAGTTCATCATGTGATAATAGTGTAATTATTTCAGGGAGATTATTAGCATTAAACCTAAGACCTAGTTTATGTTAGTTAGTTAGTTAGTTAGTTAGTTAGTTAGTTAGTTAGTTAGTTCCCCCCACCCCCCCCCCCCCCCACCCCCCCCCCCCCCCACCCCCCCCCCCCCCCACCCCCCCCCCCCCCCACCCCCCCCCCCCCCCACCCCCCCCCCCCCCCACCCCCCCCCCCCCCCACCCCCCCCCCCCCCCACCCCCCCCCCCCCCCACCCCCCCCCCCCCCCACCCCCCCCCCCCCCCACCCCCCCCCCCCCCCACCCCCCCCCCCCCCCACCCCCCCCCCCCCCCACCCCCCCCCCCCCCCACCCCCCCCCCCCCCCACCCCCCCCCCCCCCCACCCCCCCCCCCCCCCACCCCCCCCCCCCCCCACCCCCCCCCCCCCCCACCCCCCCCCCCCCCCACCCCCCCCCCCCCCCACCCCCCCCCCCCCCCACCCCCCCCCCCCCCCACCCCCCCCCCCCCCCACCCCCCCCCCCCCCCACCCCCCCCCCCCCCCACCCCCCCCCCCCCCCACCCCCCCCCCCCCCCACCCCCCCCCCCCCCCACCCCCCCCCCCCCCCACCCCCCCCCCCCCCCACCCCCCCCCCCCCCCACCCCCCCCCCCCCCCACCCCCCCCCCCCCCCACCCCCCCCCCCCCCCACCCCCCCCCCCCCCCACCCCCCCCCCCCCCCACCCCCCCCCCCCCCCACCCCCCCCCCCCCCCACCCCCCCCCCCCCCCACCCCCCCCCCCCCCCACCCCCCCCCCCCCCCACCCCCCCCCCCCCCCACCCCCCCCCCCCCCCACCCCCCCCCCCCCCCACCCCCCCCCCCCCCCACCCCCCCCCCCCCCCACCCCCCCCCCCCCCCACCCCCCCCCCCCCCCACCCCCCCCCCCCCCCACCCCCCCCCCCCCCCACCCCCCCCCCCCCCCACCCCCCCCCCCCCCCACCCCCCCCCCCCCCCACCCCCCCCCCCCCCCACCCCCCCCCCCCCCCACCCCCCCCCCCCCCCACCCCCCCCCCCCCCCACCCCCCCCCCCCCCCACCCCCCCCCCCCCCCACCCCCCCCCCCCCCCACCCCCCCCCCCCCCCACCCCCCCCCCCCCCCACCCCCCCCCCCCCCCACCCCCCCCCCCCCCCACCCCCCCCCCCCCCCACCCCCCCCCCCCCCCACCCCCCCCCCCCCCCACCCCCCCCCCCCCCCACCCCCCCCCCCCCCCACCCCCCCCCCCCCCCACCCCCCCCCCCCCCCACCCCCCCCCCCCCCCACCCCCCCCCCCCCCCACCCCCCCCCCCCCCCACCCCCCCCCCCCCCCACCCCCCCCCCCCCCCACCCCCCCCCCCCCCCACCCCCCCCCCCCCCCACCCCCCCCCCCCCCCACCCCCCCCCCCCCCCACCCCCCCCCCCCCCCACCCCCCCCCCCCCCCACCCCCCCCCCCCCCCACCCCCCCCCCCCCCCACCCCCCCCCCCCCCCACCCCCCCCCCCCCCCACCCCCCCCCCCCCCCACCCCCCCCCCCCCCCACCCCCCCCCCCCCCCACCCCCCCCCCCCCCCACCCCCCCCCCCCCCCACCCCCCCCCCCCCCCACCCCCCCCCCCCCCCACCCCCCCCCCCCCCCACCCCCCCCCCCCCCCACCCCCCCCCCCCCCCACCCCCCCCCCCCCCCACCCCCCCCCCCCCCCACCCCCCCCCCCCCCCACCCCCCCCCCCCCCCACCCCCCCCCCCCCCCACCCCCCCCCCCCCCCACCCCCCCCCCCCCCCACCCCCCCCCCCCCCCACCCCCCCCCCCCCCCACCCCCCCCCCCCCCCACCCCCCCCCCCCCCCACCCCCCCCCCCCCCCACCCCCCCCCCCCCCCACCCCCCCCCCCCCCCACCCCCCCCCCCCCCCACCCCCCCCCCCCCCCACCCCCCCCCCCCCCCACCCCCCCCCCCCCCCACCCCCCCCCCCCCCCACCCCCCCCCCCCCCCACCCCCCCCCCCCCCCACCCCCCCCCCCCCCCACCCCCCCCCCCCCCCACCCCCCCCCCCCCCCACCCCCCCCCCCCCCCACCCCCCCCCCCCCCCACCCCCCCCCCCCCCCACCCCCCCCCCCCCCCACCCCCCCCCCCCCCCACCCCCCCCCCCCCCCACCCCCCCCCCCCCCCACCCCCCCCCCCCCCCACCCCCCCCCCCCCCCACCCCCCCCCCCCCCCACCCCCCCCCCCCCCCACCCCCCCCCCCCCCCACCCCCCCCCCCCCCCACCCCCCCCCCCCCCCACCCCCCCCCCCCCCCACCCCCCCCCCCCCCCACCCCCCCCCCCCCCCACCCCCCCCCCCCCCCACCCCCCCCCCCCCCCACCCCCCCCCCCCCCCACCCCCCCCCCCCCCCACCCCCCCCCCCCCCCACCCCCCCCCCCCCCCACCCCCCCCCCCCCCCACCCCCCCCCCCCCCCACCCCCCCCCCCCCCCACCCCCCCCCCCCCCCACCCCCCCCCCCCCCCACCCCCCCCCCCCCCCACCCCCCCCCCCCCCCACCCCCCCCCCCCCCCACCCCCCCCCCCCCCCACCCCCCCCCCCCCCCACCCCCCCCCCCCCCCACCCCCCCCCCCCCCCACCCCCCCCCCCCCCCACCCCCCCCCCCCCCCACCCCCCCCCCCCCCCACCCCCCCCCCCCCCCACCCCCCCCCCCCCCCACCCCCCCCCCCCCCCACCCCCCCCCCCCCCCACCCCCCCCCCCCCCCACCCCCCCCCCCCCCCACCCCCCCCCCCCCCCACCCCCCCCCCCCCCCACCCCCCCCCCCCCCCACCCCCCCCCCCCCCCACCCCCCCCCCCCCCCACCCCCCCCCCCCCCCACCCCCCCCCCCCCCCACCCCCCCCCCCCCCCACCCCCCCCCCCCCCCACCCCCCCCCCCCCCCACCCCCCCCCCCCCCCACCCCCCCCCCCCCCCACCCCCCCCCCCCCCCACCCCCCCCCCCCCCCACCCCCCCCCCCCCCCACCCCCCCCCCCCCCCACCCCCCCCCCCCCCCACCCCCCCCCCCCCCCACCCCCCCCCCCCCCCACCCCCCCCCCCCCCCACCCCCCCCCCCCCCCACCCCCCCCCCCCCCCACCCCCCCCCCCCCCCACCCCCCCCCCCCCCCACCCCCCCCCCCCCCCACCCCCCCCCCCCCCCACCCCCCCCCCCCCCCACCCCCCCCCCCCCCCACCCCCCCCCCCCCCCACCCCCCCCCCCCCCCACCCCCCCCCCCCCCCACCCCCCCCCCCCCCCACCCCCCCCCCCCCCCACCCCCCCCCCCCCCCACCCCCCCCCCCCCCCACCCCCCCCCCCCCCCACCCCCCCCCCCCCCCACCCCCCCCCCCCCCCACCCCCCCCCCCCCCCACCCCCCCCCCCCCCCACCCCCCCCCCCCCCCACCCCCCCCCCCCCCCACCCCCCCCCCCCCCCACCCCCCCCCCCCCCCACCCCCCCCCCCCCCCACCCCCCCCCCCCCCCACCCCCCCCCCCCCCCACCCCCCCCCCCCCCCACCCCCCCCCCCCCCCACCCCCCCCCCCCCCCACCCCCCCCCCCCCCCACCCCCCCCCCCCCCCACCCCCCCCCCCCCCCACCCCCCCCCCCCCCCACCCCCCCCCCCCCCCACCCCCCCCCCCCCCCACCCCCCCCCCCCCCCACCCCCCCCCCCCCCCACCCCCCCCCCCCCCCACCCCCCCCCCCCCCCACCCCCCCCCCCCCCCACCCCCCCCCCCCCCCACCCCCCCCCCCCCCCACCCCCCCCCCCCCCCACCCCCCCCCCCCCCCACCCCCCCCCCCCCCCACCCCCCCCCCCCCCCACCCCCCCCCCCCCCCACCCCCCCCCCCCCCCACCCCCCCCCCCCCCCACCCCCCCCCCCCCCCACCCCCCCCCCCCCCCACCCCCCCCCCCCCCCACCCCCCCCCCCCCCCACCCCCCCCCCCCCCCACCCCCCCCCCCCCCCACCCCCCCCCCCCCCCACCCCCCCCCCCCCCCACCCCCCCCCCCCCCCACCCCCCCCCCCCCCCACCCCCCCCCCCCCCCACCCCCCCCCCCCCCCACCCCCCCCCCCCCCCACCCCCCCCCCCCCCCACCCCCCCCCCCCCCCACCCCCCCCCCCCCCCACCCCCCCCCCCCCCCACCCCCCCCCCCCCCCACCCCCCCCCCCCCCCACCCCCCCCCCCCCCCACCCCCCCCCCCCCCCACCCCCCCCCCCCCCCACCCCCCCCCCCCCCCACCCCCCCCCCCCCCCACCCCCCCCCCCCCCCACCCCCCCCCCCCCCCACCCCCCCCCCCCCCCACCCCCCCCCCCCCCCACCCCCCCCCCCCCCCACCCCCCCCCCCCCCCACCCCCCCCCCCCCCCACCCCCCCCCCCCCCCACCCCCCCCCCCCCCCACCCCCCCCCCCCCCCACCCCCCCCCCCCCCCACCCCCCCCCCCCCCCACCCCCCCCCCCCCCCACCCCCCCCCCCCCCCACCCCCCCCCCCCCCCACCCCCCCCCCCCCCCACCCCCCCCCCCCCCCACCCCCCCCCCCCCCCACCCCCCCCCCCCCCCACCCCCCCCCCCCCCCACCCCCCCCCCCCCCCACCCCCCCCCCCCCCCACCCCCCCCCCCCCCCACCCCCCCCCCCCCCCACCCCCCCCCCCCCCCACCCCCCCCCCCCCCCACCCCCCCCCCCCCCCACCCCCCCCCCCCCCCACCCCCCCCCCCCCCCACCCCCCCCCCCCCCCACCCCCCCCCCCCCCCACCCCCCCCCCCCCCCACCCCCCCCCCCCCCCACCCCCCCCCCCCCCCACCCCCCCCCCCCCCCACCCCCCCCCCCCCCCACCCCCCCCCCCCCCCACCCCCCCCCCCCCCCACCCCCCCCCCCCCCCACCCCCCCCCCCCCCCACCCCCCCCCCCCCCCACCCCCCCCCCCCCCCACCCCCCCCCCCCCCCACCCCCCCCCCCCCCCACCCCCCCCCCCCCCCACCCCCCCCCCCCCCCACCCCCCCCCCCCCCCACCCCCCCCCCCCCCCACCCCCCCCCCCCCCCACCCCCCCCCCCCCCCACCCCCCCCCCCCCCCACCCCCCCCCCCCCCCACCCCCCCCCCCCCCCACCCCCCCCCCCCCCCACCCCCCCCCCCCCCCACCCCCCCCCCCCCCCACCCCCCCCCCCCCCCACCCCCCCCCCCCCCCACCCCCCCCCCCCCCCACCCCCCCCCCCCCCCACCCCCCCCCCCCCCCACCCCCCCCCCCCCCCACCCCCCCCCCCCCCCACCCCCCCCCCCCCCCACCCCCCCCCCCCCCCACCCCCCCCCCCCCCCACCCCCCCCCCCCCCCACCCCCCCCCCCCCCCACCCCCCCCCCCCCCCACCCCCCCCCCCCCCCACCCCCCCCCCCCCCCACCCCCCCCCCCCCCCACCCCCCCCCCCCCCCACCCCCCCCCCCCCCCACCCCCCCCCCCCCCCACCCCCCCCCCCCCCCACCCCCCCCCCCCCCCACCCCCCCCCCCCCCCACCCCCCCCCCCCCCCACCCCCCCCCCCCCCCACCCCCCCCCCCCCCCACCCCCCCCCCCCCCCACCCCCCCCCCCCCCCACCCCCCCCCCCCCCCACCCCCCCCCCCCCCCACCCCCCCCCCCCCCCACCCCCCCCCCCCCCCACCCCCCCCCCCCCCCACCCCCCCCCCCCCCCACCCCCCCCCCCCCCCACCCCCCCCCCCCCCCACCCCCCCCCCCCCCCACCCCCCCCCCCCCCCACCCCCCCCCCCCCCCACCCCCCCCCCCCCCCACCCCCCCCCCCCCCCACCCCCCCCCCCCCCCACCCCCCCCCCCCCCCACCCCCCCCCCCCCCCACCCCCCCCCCCCCCCACCCCCCCCCCCCCCCACCCCCCCCCCCCCCCACCCCCCCCCCCCCCCACCCCCCCCCCCCCCCACCCCCCCCCCCCCCCACCCCCCCCCCCCCCCACCCCCCCCCCCCCCCACCCCCCCCCCCCCCCACCCCCCCCCCCCCCCACCCCCCCCCCCCCCCACCCCCCCCCCCCCCCACCCCCCCCCCCCCCCACCCCCCCCCCCCCCCACCCCCCCCCCCCCCCACCCCCCCCCCCCCCCACCCCCCCCCCCCCCCACCCCCCCCCCCCCCCACCCCCCCCCCCCCCCACCCCCCCCCCCCCCCACCCCCCCCCCCCCCCACCCCCCCCCCCCCCCACCCCCCCCCCCCCCCACCCCCCCCCCCCCCCACCCCCCCCCCCCCCCACCCCCCCCCCCCCCCACCCCCCCCCCCCCCCACCCCCCCCCCCCCCCACCCCCCCCCCCCCCCACCCCCCCCCCCCCCCACCCCCCCCCCCCCCCACCCCCCCCCCCCCCCACCCCCCCCCCCCCCCACCCCCCCCCCCCCCCACCCCCCCCCCCCCCCACCCCCCCCCCCCCCCACCCCCCCCCCCCCCCACCCCCCCCCCCCCCCACCCCCCCCCCCCCCCACCCCCCCCCCCCCCCACCCCCCCCCCCCCCCACCCCCCCCCCCCCCCACCCCCCCCCCCCCCCACCCCCCCCCCCCCCCACCCCCCCCCCCCCCCACCCCCCCCCCCCCCCACCCCCCCCCCCCCCCACCCCCCCCCCCCCCCACCCCCCCCCCCCCCCACCCCCCCCCCCCCCCACCCCCCCCCCCCCCCACCCCCCCCCCCCCCCACCCCCCCCCCCCCCCACCCCCCCCCCCCCCCACCCCCCCCCCCCCCCACCCCCCCCCCCCCCCACCCCCCCCCCCCCCCACCCCCCCCCCCCCCCACCCCCCCCCCCCCCCACCCCCCCCCCCCCCCACCCCCCCCCCCCCCCACCCCCCCCCCCCCCCACCCCCCCCCCCCCCCACCCCCCCCCCCCCCCACCCCCCCCCCCCCCCACCCCCCCCCCCCCCCACCCCCCCCCCCCCCCACCCCCCCCCCCCCCCACCCCCCCCCCCCCCCACCCCCCCCCCCCCCCACCCCCCCCCCCCCCCACCCCCCCCCCCCCCCACCCCCCCCCCCCCCCACCCCCCCCCCCCCCCACCCCCCCCCCCCCCCACCCCCCCCCCCCCCCACCCCCCCCCCCCCCCACCCCCCCCCCCCCCCACCCCCCCCCCCCCCCACCCCCCCCCCCCCCCACCCCCCCCCCCCCCCACCCCCCCCCCCCCC
This sequence comes from Sphaerodactylus townsendi, assembly GCF_021028975.2. Lineage (NCBI taxonomy): Eukaryota > Metazoa > Chordata > Lepidosauria > Squamata > Sphaerodactylidae > Sphaerodactylus > Sphaerodactylus townsendi. Next base: position 36,899,912 of record NC_059438.1, read on the forward strand.
CACCCCCCCCCCCCCCCACCCCCCCCCCCCCCCACCCCCCCCCCCCCCCACCCCCCCCCCCCCCCACCCCCCCCCCCCCCCACCCCCCCCCCCCCCCACCCCCCCCCCCCCCCACCCCCCCCCCCCCCCACCCCCCCCCCCCCCCACCCCCCCCCCCCCCCACCCCCCCCCCCCCCCACCCCCCCCCCCCCCCACCCCCCCCCCCCCCCACCCCCCCCCCCCCCCACCCCCCCCCCCCCCCACCCCCCCCCCCCCCCACCCCCCCCCCCCCCCACCCCCCCCCCCCCCCACCCCCCCCCCCCCCCACCCCCCCCCCCCCCCACCCCCCCCCCCCCCCACCCCCCCCCCCCCCCACCCCCCCCCCCCCCCACCCCCCCCCCCCCCCACCCCCCCCCCCCCCCACCCCCCCCCCCCCCCACCCCCCCCCCCCCCCACCCCCCCCCCCCCCCACCCCCCCCCCCCCCCACCCCCCCCCCCCCCCACCCCCCCCCCCCCCCACCCCCCCCCCCCCCCACCCCCCCCCCCCCCCACCCCCCCCCCCCCCCACCCCCCCCCCCCCCCACCCCCCCCCCCCCCCACCCCCCCCCCCCCCCACCCCCCCCCCCCCCCACCCCCCCCCCCCCCCACCCCCCCCCCCCCCCACCCCCCCCCCCCCCCACCCCCCCCCCCCCCCACCCCCCCCCCCCCCCACCCCCCCCCCCCCCCACCCCCCCCCCCCCCCACCCCCCCCCCCCCCCACCCCCCCCCCCCCCCACCCCCCCCCCCCCCCACCCCCCCCCCCCCCCACCCCCCCCCCCCCCCACCCCCCCCCCCCCCCACCCCCCCCCCCCCCCACCCCCCCCCCCCCCCACCCCCCCCCCCCCCCACCCCCCCCCCCCCCCACCCCCCCCCCCCCCCACCCCCCCCCCCCCCCACCCCCCCCCCCCCCCACCCCCCCCCCCCCCCACCCCCCCCCCCCCCCACCCCCCCCCCCCCCCACCCCCCCCCCCCCCCACCCCCCCCCCCCCCCACCCCCCCCCCCCCCCACCCCCCCCCCCCCCCACCCCCCCCCCCCCCCACCCCCCCCCCCCCCCACCCCCCCCCCCCCCCACCCCCCCCCCCCCCCACCCCCCCCCCCCCCCACCCCCCCCCCCCCCCACCCCCCCCCCCCCCCACCCCCCCCCCCCCCCACCCCCCCCCCCCCCCACCCCCCCCCCCCCCCACCCCCCCCCCCCCCCACCCCCCCCCCCCCCCACCCCCCCCCCCCCCCACCCCCCCCCCCCCCCACCCCCCCCCCCCCCCACCCCCCCCCCCCCCCACCCCCCCCCCCCCCCACCCCCCCCCCCCCCCACCCCCCCCCCCCCCCACCCCCCCCCCCCCCCACCCCCCCCCCCCCCCACCCCCCCCCCCCCCCACCCCCCCCCCCCCCCACCCCCCCCCCCCCCCACCCCCCCCCCCCCCCACCCCCCCCCCCCCCCACCCCCCCCCCCCCCCACCCCCCCCCCCCCCCACCCCCCCCCCCCCCCACCCCCCCCCCCCCCCACCCCCCCCCCCCCCCACCCCCCCCCCCCCCCACCCCCCCCCCCCCCCACCCCCCCCCCCCCCCACCCCCCCCCCCCCCCACCCCCCCCCCCCCCCACCCCCCCCCCCCCCCACCCCCCCCCCCCCCCACCCCCCCCCCCCCCCACCCCCCCCCCCCCCCACCCCCCCCCCCCCCCACCCCCCCCCCCCCCCACCCCCCCCCCCCCCCACCCCCCCCCCCCCCCACCCCCCCCCCCCCCCACCCCCCCCCCCCCCCACCCCCCCCCCCCCCCACCCCCCCCCCCCCCCACCCCCCCCCCCCCCCACCCCCCCCCCCCCCCACCCCCCCCCCCCCCCACCCCCCCCCCCCCCCACCCCCCCCCCCCCCCACCCCCCCCCCCCCCCACCCCCCCCCCCCCCCACCCCCCCCCCCCCCCACCCCCCCCCCCCCCCACCCCCCCCCCCCCCCACCCCCCCCCCCCCCCACCCCCCCCCCCCCCCACCCCCCCCCCCCCCCACCCCCCCCCCCCCCCACCCCCCCCCCCCCCCACCCCCCCCCCCCCCCACCCCCCCCCCCCCCCACCCCCCCCCCCCCCCACCCCCCCCCCCCCCCACCCCCCCCCCCCCCCACCCCCCCCCCCCCCCACCCCCCCCCCCCCCCACCCCCCCCCCCCCCCACCCCCCCCCCCCCCCACCCCCCCCCCCCCCCACCCCCCCCCCCCCCCACCCCCCCCCCCCCCCACCCCCCCCCCCCCCCACCCCCCCCCCCCCCCACCCCCCCCCCCCCCCACCCCCCCCCCCCCCCACCCCCCCCCCCCCCCACCCCCCCCCCCCCCCACCCCCCCCCCCCCCCACCCCCCCCCCCCCCCACCCCCCCCCCCCCCCACCCCCCCCCCCCCCCACCCCCCCCCCCCCCCACCCCCCCCCCCCCCCACCCCCCCCCCCCCCCACCCCCCCCCCCCCCCACCCCCCCCCCCCCCCACCCCCCCCCCCCCCCACCCCCCCCCCCCCCCACCCCCCCCCCCCCCCACCCCCCCCCCCCCCCACCCCCCCCCCCCCCCACCCCCCCCCCCCCCCACCCCCCCCCCCCCCCACCCCCCCCCCCCCCCACCCCCCCCCCCCCCCACCCCCCCCCCCCCCCACCCCCCCCCCCCCCCACCCCCCCCCCCCCCCACCCCCCCCCCCCCCCACCCCCCCCCCCCCCCACCCCCCCCCCCCCCCACCCCCCCCCCCCCCCACCCCCCCCCCCCCCCACCCCCCCCCCCCCCCACCCCCCCCCCCCCCCACCCCCCCCCCCCCCCACCCCCCCCCCCCCCCACCCCCCCCCCCCCCCACCCCCCCCCCCCCCCACCCCCCCCCCCCCCCACCCCCCCCCCCCCCCACCCCCCCCCCCCCCCACCCCCCCCCCCCCCCACCCCCCCCCCCCCCCACCCCCCCCCCCCCCCACCCCCCCCCCCCCCCACCCCCCCCCCCCCCCACCCCCCCCCCCCCCCACCCCCCCCCCCCCCCACCCCCCCCCCCCCCCACCCCCCCCCCCCCCCACCCCCCCCCCCCCCCACCCCCCCCCCCCCCCACCCCCCCCCCCCCCCACCCCCCCCCCCCCCCACCCCCCCCCCCCCCCACCCCCCCCCCCCCCCACCCCCCCCCCCCCCCACCCCCCCCCCCCCCCACCCCCCCCCCCCCCCACCCCCCCCCCCCCCCACCCCCCCCCCCCCCCACCCCCCCCCCCCCCCACCCCCCCCCCCCCCCACCCCCCCCCCCCCCCACCCCCCCCCCCCCCCACCCCCCCCCCCCCCCACCCCCCCCCCCCCCCACCCCCCCCCCCCCCCACCCCCCCCCCCCCCCACCCCCCCCCCCCCCCACCCCCCCCCCCCCCCACCCCCCCCCCCCCCCACCCCCCCCCCCCCCCACCCCCCCCCCCCCCCACCCCCCCCCCCCCCCACCCCCCCCCCCCCCCACCCCCCCCCCCCCCCACCCCCCCCCCCCCCCACCCCCCCCCCCCCCCACCCCCCCCCCCCCCCACCCCCCCCCCCCCCCACCCCCCCCCCCCCCCACCCCCCCCCCCCCCCACCCCCCCCCCCCCCCACCCCCCCCCCCCCCCACCCCCCCCCCCCCCCACCCCCCCCCCCCCCCACCCCCCCCCCCCCCCACCCCCCCCCCCCCCCACCCCCCCCCCCCCCCACCCCCCCCCCCCCCCACCCCCCCCCCCCCCCACCCCCCCCCCCCCCCACCCCCCCCCCCCCCCACCCCCCCCCCCCCCCACCCCCCCCCCCCCCCACCCCCCCCCCCCCCCACCCCCCCCCCCCCCCACCCCCCCCCCCCCCCACCCCCCCCCCCCCCCACCCCCCCCCCCCCCCACCCCCCCCCCCCCCCACCCCCCCCCCCCCCCACCCCCCCCCCCCCCCACCCCCCCCCCCCCCCACCCCCCCCCCCCCCCACCCCCCCCCCCCCCCACCCCCCCCCCCCCCCACCCCCCCCCCCCCCCACCCCCCCCCCCCCCCACCCCCCCCCCCCCCCACCCCCCCCCCCCCCCACCCCCCCCCCCCCCCACCCCCCCCCCCCCCCACCCCCCCCCCCCCCCACCCCCCCCCCCCCCCACCCCCCCCCCCCCCCACCCCCCCCCCCCCCCACCCCCCCCCCCCCCCACCCCCCCCCCCCCCCACCCCCCCCCCCCCCCACCCCCCCCCCCCCCCACCCCCCCCCCCCCCCACCCCCCCCCCCCCCCACCCCCCCCCCCCCCCACCCCCCCCCCCCCCCACCCCCCCCCCCCCCCACCCCCCCCCCCCCCCACCCCCCCCCCCCCCCACCCCCCCCCCCCCCCACCCCCCCCCCCCCCCACCCCCCCCCCCCCCCACCCCCCCCCCCCCCCACCCCCCCCCCCCCCCACCCCCCCCCCCCCCCACCCCCCCCCCCCCCCACCCCCCCCCCCCCCCACCCCCCCCCCCCCCCACCCCCCCCCCCCCCCACCCCCCCCCCCCCCCACCCCCCCCCCCCCCCACCCCCCCCCCCCCCCACCCCCCCCCCCCCCCACCCCCCCCCCCCCCCACCCCCCCCCCCCCCCACCCCCCCCCCCCCCCACCCCCCCCCCCCCCCACCCCCCCCCCCCCCCACCCCCCCCCCCCCCCACCCCCCCCCCCCCCCACCCCCCCCCCCCCCCACCCCCCCCCCCCCCCACCCCCCCCCCCCCCCACCCCCCCCCCCCCCCACCCCCCCCCCCCCCCACCCCCCCCCCCCCCCACCCCCCCCCCCCCCCACCCCCCCCCCCCCCCACCCCCCCCCCCCCCCACCCCCCCCCCCCCCCACCCCCCCCCCCCCCCACCCCCCCCCCCCCCCACCCCCCCCCCCCCCCACCCCCCCCCCCCCCCACCCCCCCCCCCCCCCACCCCCCCCCCCCCCCACCCCCCCCCCCCCCCACCCCCCCCCCCCCCCACCCCCCCCCCCCCCCACCCCCCCCCCCCCCCACCCCCCCCCCCCCCCACCCCCCCCCCCCCCCACCCCCCCCCCCCCCCACCCCCCCCCCCCCCCACCCCCCCCCCCCCCCACCCCCCCCCCCCCCCACCCCCCCCCCCCCCCACCCCCCCCCCCCCCCACCCCCCCCCCCCCCCACCCCCCCCCCCCCCCACCCCCCCCCCCCCCCACCCCCCCCCCCCCCCACCCCCCCCCCCCCCCACCCCCCCCCCCCCCCACCCCCCCCCCCCCCCACCCCCCCCCCCCCCCACCCCCCCCCCCCCCCACCCCCCCCCCCCCCCACCCCCCCCCCCCCCCACCCCCCCCCCCCCCCACCCCCCCCCCCCCCCACCCCCCCCCCCCCCCACCCCCCCCCCCCCCCACCCCCCCCCCCCCCCACCCCCCCCCCCCCCCACCCCCCCCCCCCCCCACCCCCCCCCCCCCCCACCCCCCCCCCCCCCCACCCCCCCCCCCCCCCACCCCCCCCCCCCCCCACCCCCCCCCCCCCCCACCCCCCCCCCCCCCCACCCCCCCCCCCCCCCACCCCCCCCCCCCCCCACCCCCCCCCCCCCCCACCCCCCCCCCCCCCCACCCCCCCCCCCCCCCACCCCCCCCCCCCCCCACCCCCCCCCCCCCCCACCCCCCCCCCCCCCCACCCCCCCCCCCCCCCACCCCCCCCCCCCCCCACCCCCCCCCCCCCCCACCCCCCCCCCCCCCCACCCCCCCCCCCCCCCACCCCCCCCCCCCCCCACCCCCCCCCCCCCCCACCCCCCCCCCCCCCCACCCCCCCCCCCCCCCACCCCCCCCCCCCCCCACCCCCCCCCCCCCCCACCCCCCCCCCCCCCCACCCCCCCCCCCCCCCACCCCCCCCCCCCCCCACCCCCCCCCCCCCCCACCCCCCCCCCCCCCCACCCCCCCCCCCCCCCACCCCCCCCCCCCCCCACCCCCCCCCCCCCCCACCCCCCCCCCCCCCCACCCCCCCCCCCCCCCACCCCCCCCCCCCCCCACCCCCCCCCCCCCCCACCCCCCCCCCCCCCCACCCCCCCCCCCCCCCACCCCCCCCCCCCCCCACCCCCCCCCCCCCCCACCCCCCCCCCCCCCCACCCCCCCCCCCCCCCACCCCCCCCCCCCCCCACCCCCCCCCCCCCCCACCCCCCCCCCCCCCCACCCCCCCCCCCCCCCACCCCCCCCCCCCCCCACCCCCCCCCCCCCCCACCCCCCCCCCCCCCCACCCCCCCCCCCCCCCACCCCCCCCCCCCCCCACCCCCCCCCCCCCCCACCCCCCCCCCCCCCCACCCCCCCCCCCCCCCACCCCCCCCCCCCCCCACCCCCCCCCCCCCCCACCCCCCCCCCCCCCCACCCCCCCCCCCCCCCACCCCCCCCCCCCCCCACCCCCCCCCCCCCCCACCCCCCCCCCCCCCCACCCCCCCCCCCCCCCACCCCCCCCCCCCCCCACCCCCCCCCCCCCCCACCCCCCCCCCCCCCCACCCCCCCCCCCCCCCACCCCCCCCCCCCCCCACCCCCCCCCCCCCCCACCCCCCCCCCCCCCCACCCCCCCCCCCCCCCACCCCCCCCCCCCCCCACCCCCCCCCCCCCCCACCCCCCCCCCCCCCCACCCCCCCCCCCCCCCACCCCCCCCCCCCCCCACCCCCCCCCCCCCCCACCCCCCCCCCCCCCCACCCCCCCCCCCCCCCACCCCCCCCCCCCCCCACCCCCCCCCCCCCCCACCCCCCCCCCCCCCCACCCCCCCCCCCCCCCACCCCCCCCCCCCCCCACCCCCCCCCCCCCCCACCCCCCCCCCCCCCCACCCCCCCCCCCCCCCACCCCCCCCCCCCCCCACCCCCCCCCCCCCCCACCCCCCCCCCCCCCCACCCCCCCCCCCCCCCACCCCCCCCCCCCCCCACCCCCCCCCCCCCCCACCCCCCCCCCCCCCCACCCCCCCCCCCCCCCACCCCCCCCCCCCCCCACCCCCCCCCCCCCCCACCCCCCCCCCCCCCCACCCCCCCCCCCCCCCACCCCCCCCCCCCCCCACCCCCCCCCCCCCCCACCCCCCCCCCCCCCCACCCCCCCCCCCCCCCACCCCCCCCCCCCCCCACCCCCCCCCCCCCCCACCCCCCCCCCCCCCCACCCCCCCCCCCCCCCACCCCCCCCCCCCCCCACCCCCCCCCCCCCCCACCCCCCCCCCCCCCCACCCCCCCCCCCCCCCACCCCCCCCCCCCCCCACCCCCCCCCCCCCCCACCCCCCCCCCCCCCCACCCCCCCCCCCCCCCACCCCCCCCCCCCCCCACCCCCCCCCCCCCCCACCCCCCCCCCCCCCCACCCCCCCCCCCCCCCACCCCCCCCCCCCCCCACCCCCCCCCCCCCCCACCCCCCCCCCCCCCCACCCCCCCCCCCCCCCACCCCCCCCCCCCCCCACCCCCCCCCCCCCCCACCCCCCCCCCCCCCCACCCCCCCCCCCCCCCACCCCCCCCCCCCCCCACCCCCCCCCCCCCCCACCCCCCCCCCCCCCCACCCCCCCCCCCCCCCACCCCCCCCCCCCCCCACCCCCCCCCCCCCCCACCCCCCCCCCCCCCCACCCCCCCCCCCCCCCACCCCCCCCCCCCCCCACCCCCCCCCCCCCCCACCCCCCCCCCCCCCCACCCCCCCCCCCCCCCACCCCCCCCCCCCCCCACCCCCCCCCCCCCCCACCCCCCCCCCCCCCCACCCCCCCCCCCCCCCACCCCCCCCCCCCCCCACCCCCCCCCCCCCCCACCCCCCCCCCCCCCCACCCCCCCCCCCCCCCACCCCCCCCCCCCCCCACCCCCCCCCCCCCCCACCCCCCCCCCCCCCCACCCCCCCCCCCCCCCACCCCCCCCCCCCCCCACCCCCCCCCCCCCCCACCCCCCCCCCCCCCCACCCCCCCCCCCCCCCACCCCCCCCCCCCCCCACCCCCCCCCCCCCCCACCCCCCCCCCCCCCCACCCCCCCCCCCCCCCACCCCCCCCCCCCCCCACAGGCAGGTGCTGATGGGAATTGTAGTCCATAACATCTGGAGTGCCAAAGGTTCGCCACCATTGTATAGTTTCTCCAGAGGAACTGGTTTCTATAGACTGGAGATAAGTTACAATTGCAGGAGATTTTCGGGCCCCACCTGGGTTTTGGCAACTTCAGAAGACAAAGTGAAAATGATTTCCACCGTGCCTGTGTTCATCAGGCAATGAAGAAAAGCGACCAGATGCATCGCGCAACACCACTCTAAAACTCCCATGAGATAGGAAATTTCACCATTGGCACCACTAAGAGGAGACTTGGAAAAAGCAGGAGAAAACACTGGGCTCTTCTCCGAGTCAGGTATCAAGATCTGAGCTTGTAGTCTCAAAACGTAACAAATTCTATCCATCAGCCGCTGTCCCGACTGGAGTCCTGACTTTTCAAGAAATGTGGAAGCTAACAAAGCCAATGATAAAAGATGCTGGTGGCCAGAATGTCTTCACAACAAGGGAGAAAAGATGCCAAGAGACAGGCTCGTCTGGAATGCTGCCAACTCAGCTCCGGATGTCAGAGTCTGCAGAATCATGCGCTGCCGTCTCTGAAAATGAACCAGAGCCTTTCTTTTTTAATGCAACTTTGGGCACTGCTGCCTGGGAACTAGAGCACAGATGCAAGTGTAACCCCCATGCTCAGAATGGGTTGACCCAGAAAGGGGTGGAGACTCAAAGCAGCAAGAGGCTGACGAGCTCATGTAGTTTGGAGGAGACAAGGCTACCAGACTCAGACCTTGGTTTGTATAAGCCCTTAACACCTTGTTAAGGTAACTGCAATATTGTTGGGAACTACTGGGAAGGTAGTTGTTTATTTTTGCTATGTTGTAAATGTTGGAGTTTATTGTTTCAGGGTTTCTTTTTGTGGTTGTAATGGGTGAGAGTTCTCCTGGAAACCTTCACCATGTTGAATCCTGTTCACCAAGCCCTTGGAGTCTTCAGGAGCCAACCCACTTGCAAAGAAGAATTGGACTTGGCAGTATCAGTAGACTGTAAATATAAGGACTTGAAAGTGCAGCCTGAACAGGACCTTGAAGTGTGATGTTAAATGTTGATGTTTGATGTTATATGTTAAGAAAGTAAACCATTTTGTTTTTAAAAAAATGTGTTGTTGCAAACTCATTCCAAGTTCTGCCCCACAGAACCCACAGATAGAGGTTACACAAGCAGGCAATAATATTTGTTTTATGTTCTATGCATCCCTAAAATATGTGACTTCAGAGCACAAGGAACTGGAAGAAGTTTCCAGATGTCTCCTTCACAAGTATCCAGCAGATTCTGAGAATTTTCCCTTGTGACATGCTGTATAGCTGGGGGGGAGGGGGGATCTTAAAATCTGCAGTATGAACAACCCACTCTTATTATGTGACATTCCCCCCACACACACACACACAACCCCGCCCTCAAATCATTTTCAGCTGAGTGTGGATTTTTTGCACATGGCCAAAGACACTACTAGCAGAATTTCCGCAAGCAAGCCCTCATACAAAAATATTGGCTTTATTCTCTGCAGAACAACTGTTAAGCCACCTAGCTGTTTTGTGTCCCGAGCAAGAGAAATTGGCTTTAGGGACATTATTCATGGTTGTGCAATAAAAAAGTCCAGCCACATAAAACTGAAATGTGAACCGGCCTAGTTATAAAATGTTTACAGCCAGGTCGCTTGATTAGAATTTAAAAATTCAAAAATATTACGGGAAAAGACTTTAGGGCCACAGGGAACACCCAGCAGTATTTGAAGGAATTTTCTTCAGGCTAAATATTGTGTTAAACGGAAAAAAAAATAAAAAAGAGATGCTGGTGGAGCGGTTTAAAGCATTAAAATGGTTCTCAGACTTTGCGTTCCATCACTAACATGCAGCCCACCTTCACCTCATCAGCAATGGGGGCAGAGGAGTGACACAGCCAATATGGCCGCTCACTCATCACTCCCTGTCACTACATAGAACAGAGAAGACTTCCACACAAGACTGCCTGTTTTTCCAGCTGTCTTCCTCATGATGTCTTTGTCCCTAACAAACCATCAGCAATATACTGCAAAGAAAAATGCCAACAGAACCCCCAATTGCGAATTAGGGTGTTTTTTTTAAACACCACACAATCACCTACAAACAAATAAAAGCTCCACTTCCTATAAAGAGAGAGCAATGTTTACAAGCGGTGAACAACACACAGATCTGCAGGGAAATAAAAAATGGCACGTCAGAAAGCGAAAGCCCCACGTTTGCGGAATTAAACATACGCGGGGCCGAGTTCAGAGGAAACAGGCCTGAGATCGTGCTGTAAGGATTGCAATAAAATGTGTGGAGAAAGCAGAGATTTTTTTTTAAAGCTACGCTTTGCTTGTTTATGCTGCGAACGTGAGAAAACGATCGGCTTTTGTGGGAGGAGACCCCGGATAGGCTGTGAAGTGCAGCCTCCTGCGAAGAGTAGATTTGAGCCAGTCCTCTTGCAGTGGGTTTTCTGTTGGGGTTTATGGACTGCAGAGAATTGCACTAGATGTTATCGGGCTTGCCGACTGCAGCAGATTTCTGCAGCAGGCAGGCCTGTTTGTCACAGTGGCAGAACTCAGAACTCAAGCTTTGGGTAAAAAAAATGACACAAAAATGCGTGGAAGGAACCAGAAAAGAGATTCCAAACTCAGACAGGAATTTCAGCCTTGACCAGGGAAGGACGTCGTTCGCTGACCAGACCACAGTTATTTGCAGGGACAAACAGTGACGGATCTTGTGGCACCTGCAAGGTCACCAGATGTACTGCGGCACAAGCTGGAAGCCATTTTGTCAGACCCAAGACTGGGGAATTCTCATCTCATGGCTCAGTGACTCTATTTGTCTCTGCCACAACAGTAACAGGGAAGCTGAAGGCGTCCCCCCCCCCCCCACATTACATTTTATACAACAGGAGAATTCTTCATACTTAAAAAACTACGTTATGTTGTCATTAAGCCGACATTCTTCATAGGCGAGCCCCCCTCTGGGTAGATGTGTGTGAAATCTCTAGCCATCTGGCAGCTCTTCTGAATGATGCCCACAAACTCTGCCCCCCCCCCCCCCGCGGGAAATGCACCTACCCCCGTGGGATTTGCCAGGCTGATACAGTCGCTGGCTCGCTTCCACCTGCAGGTAAGAGACAAGATGAGCTGAGATGGTTCCAGTCCAAGGCGGGCATTCTACCAACTGTGCTAGGCTGCCTCTCTGGCTGGCTTTTCGGCATATTCTGTGCCGTTCTGTGACTGTTTTTCCGTGGCTGGCTTTAGATCAAAAACAAGAACCAAAGGCTAAGATTTGCTATTCCTGCAAATGAATGCAGAGGATGGGGAAACAGACTCCAGCAGAAGCAGTGCCTCAAATTACATCTTACAGTGATTTTGCAAGGACATCATTTTTTCGATGCAGGCAGGCAAATGACACTGGAATCAATACTGAAAGAGCTGGTCTAGCACCACTGTGTTGCGACAGAACCACCATTTTCTATTCTTTCTACTTCTTCTTCGAAGAGAGAGGAGGAGAAAATGCACAAGGGGAAGATGGAAGGTAGGAGTAGTCAAATGGAAAGAAGAGCACGCCTTCTGCATCTTTGAATAGTGGCCTCCAAGGGGGAGTTTAAAAAGGTTTTGGTGTTCTCACCTCTGTGTGAGGAGATGAACCAGCTAAAATTCCTTCTCCTATAACCCTATTCAAGGTACAAGAATTATGCCTTCTTTTGATTCTGATTAGCCAAACACAGGAAGAAGCAGACACACAGGGATAGAGAACAGCTAAAAAATAAGCCTTGTGTTGCATGCGTGGGTTGTAGGTCATTGCCAAGGATGAAAAAGTTGAAGACCATTGATTTAAAATCAGCAAGGGATTGGAGATCAACCTAAAATCATAGAATCCTAGGCCCCTTCCGCACACGCAAAATAATGCATTTTCAAACCACTTTCACAACTGTTTGCAAGTGGATTTTGCTATTCCACACAGCTTCAAAGAGCACTGAAAGCAGTTTGAAAGGGCATTATTCTGCATGTGCGGAATGAGCCATAGAGTTAGAAGAGACCCCAAGGGCCATCAAGTCCAACCCCCTGCAATGCAGGAACACACAATCAAAGCACTCCTGGCATATGCTGATCCAGCCTTTGTTTAAAAACCTCCACCACTCTCCGAGGCAATGAATTCCACTGTCGAACAGCCCTGACAGTCAGGAAGTTCTTCCTAATGTTTAGGTGGAATCTCTTTTCCTTCCCCTTGAATCCATTGCTCCATGTCCTAGTTTCTGAGGCAGCAGAAAACGAGCTTGCTCTCTCTTCAATGTGACATCCCTTCAAATATTTAAACACGGTTATCATGTCACCCCTTAACCTACGCTTCTCCAGACTAAACATCCCCAGCTCTCGAAGCCTCTCTTCATAGGGTGTAGCAGACGGCTGTTTGTTAAGTGTACTGATTGGACAACCAGCAGTCCTGATCTGCGAAATGTGTGCAAGTTCTACTTCCTCAGCTGTATACTCAATAAGGTTGGGAAATACCTGGTGTTTTGGGGGGTGGAGCCTGGGGAAGCCAGAGTTTGGGGAGGGGTCAGATCTCACCATAGAGTCAGTGGTGGGATCCAAAAATTTTAGTAACAGGTTCCCATGGTGGTGGGGTTCAAACTGTGGCGTAGCGCCAATGGGGCGTGGCCGGGCATTCCGGGGGCGGGGCATTCCTGGGCGGGGCTGTGGCAAGGACGCAGCCGCTGTGCCGGTCCTTGGGTGGGAAACAAATGCACGCAGGCGCAGGCTGCCACGCACACCGGTGCACCTCCTGCTAGACTGCTTCAAGTTCTGCGCACTACTGCTGAGAGGAGGGGCATAACTAAGGCAAAAATCACGTGGCAAAATCACCCATTAGTAACCCCCTCTCGGCACACACAAATAATTAGTAACCTGCTCTCAGGAACCTGTGAGAACCTGCTGGATCCCACCTCTGCAGCTATCCCAGGCCAGGGCCAGCAAAAGCAAGAGTTTGCCTCTGAGCCCTGTCCAGCAGGAAGTTGGCCCATCACCAGGAAGGCCCTTTCCTTCCAGGAGCCAAAGAACAGAGGAAGGGCCAGTAGAACTTTAAAGGTGGAGGCCAGGAAGGGTCCGGCCAAAAGGGCAGGCTCAGGGGCAAAGGTGTGCTGGGCAAAAATCGCGCCTGGGGCATGACCGGTTCCCTGCACCTCCTCCTCCCTGCAGTCCACTTACGGCAGCCAGGAGGGAGGCCGGGGAGGGCAGAAGCCAGCCTGCTGCCACGGCGCCCGCCTGAGCTGCCTGCCTTCCCCAGCTCCCTGGAGAGGGCAGGAGCCACCCTGCAGCCACATCAGGTGGCTCACCTGTGAGCAGCGCCCCAGCATAGAGGGAGCCACCAAGCACCAGCCCGGTTGCCATGCCACAGGAGAGGCTGGACACAAGGAACCCCCCCCTCACCTGACCAAATGGTGTGCACCCAGGGACATGGGATACCTGCTCAGAGGTGGGGCTTGAGGGGAGAAGGAATCTATAAAAGCCTCAGGGAGGCGGAGGGTCAGGGAGGAGAAGGTTAGTTTGTGGTTGGCTGTAAAGCCAGCCAATCACTTGCAGTGGCTCACCGGGGTGCTAACCAGGTTGAGAATGTCTGGGACCTGAGGAAGGTCCCTGAGGTGATGGGACACCATGTCTGAGGCAACAGGGAGCCCTGGTCACAACAGGAGGTTGGCATCCATAAGACCAAATGGGAAGAGATACTTTGAACAGAAAAATCTCAGAACAAGCTGATCTGAGGCCCCTTCCGCACACGCAAAATAATGCATTTTCAAACCACTTTCACAACTGTTTGCAAGTGGATTTTGCCATTCCGCACAGCTTCAAAGAGCACTGAAAGCAGTTTGAAAGTGCATTATTCTGCATGTGCGGAATGAGCCTAACTTTTTACAGTTTTGCTGCATGTTTCTATGGGAAATTTCTTCTAAGCGAAGAGAAGCACTGATCTGAAAGCACTAGAAGTGAAAAATTGGGGGGGGGGATGTATATTCATGGTTTGGTATGTTCAGGTGGGTTTCACATAACTGGGTCTATATAAGATAGCCAAACCCAAAACATCCCTAAATCTCTCAGATGTGGGTTGTGTGAGACTATCTACAGCCACTTCCACACATGCAGAATAATGCCCTTTCAATCCACTTTCAATGCACTCCGCAGCTGTGCGGAATAGCAAAATCCAAATGGGACAGTGGATTGAAAGGGCGTTAGTCCGCGTGTGCAGACGGGGCCAAACTGAAAGCACTTTGGTAAGAACCTCACAAATTGTATTTTATTTTTTTCATCTTTAAATGGGATAAGGAATGGCATACACCTATTTCTGTTTCTGATTTCATTGAGATGTGCACTAGGAGCAGCAGTGGCGTAGGAGGTTAAGAGCTCGTGTATCTAATCTGGAGGAACTGGGTTTGATTCCCAGCTCTGCCGTCTGAGTTGTGGAGGCTTATCTGGGGAATTCAGATTAGCTTGTGCACTCCCACACACGCCAGCTGGGTGACCTTGGGCTAGTCACAGCTTCTCGGAGCTCTCTCAGCCCCACCTACCTCACAGGGTGTTTGTTGTGAGGGGGGAAGGGCAAGGAGATTGTAAGCCCCTTTGAGTCTCCTGCAAGAGAGAAAGGGGGGATATAAATCCAAACTCTACTCTTCTTCTTCTTCTACATCGACATTATTCTGTTTCACTGTGGTCTTTACTCATTTCAAGAACAATTAAATTGATTTTAAATTTTTAAAAAACCTTAAAAGATAAACATGAGTGACATTTAGCTGAGATACGGAGTTTACTTGAGCTGTAACCCACAGAGACTGAGTACTGAAGAGAGTAGCCATCTCAGTATAGCTCTGTGATTTAGCCCTGATAATGCATTGTTTTGAAACAAGGAAACAGACCCTTCGTTTCCATGTATCTGTCTTAAAAGAAATGCTTCCCTTGCAGTGTTTGTGGGGGGAGGGGAAGAAGGGGTAATAGTTCACTGGTTCTGCGGGTACCAAAATCAAAGATGTCCAAGCTGAAAAAGGAAGTCCGTGGGGGAAAGGCTGCTTATCAATTTCCTTTTCAGAACTGCCCTCCAAAAGTTGGTTTCTGAGCCATGGGAAAAAATCAGTTCAAAGCCAGGTATTCTGGAATGAGGGGTCTGGATTTGGGCTTCTGTTTTGGTCAGATCATGACTAATAAACATCTAACAACACATCCGTAATTCCCGAAGCCAAAGACACAAACAGACAGGAGCTAACTTTGTTTACTTTACAGGCATCAGAGATCAGGATGGTGAACTCAGGAGTGACATTTTTAAACATTCTCCCCTTAGAGATGTCTCCTCTGGGGGGGAAAAAAGTTATTTTTTCAAAATACAAGTTATAGTAATTTCCTCATATAGGAAGGTGACAATTCTAGCAAAAGCAACTCACGAGAAACATGAAAGAAAATCTCAACTCGGCGGCTCAGCCATTAAGGCAACTGAAGGAAGAATGACATCTTTCAAGAGGGGGAATTCTTCGCAGAGAATGCACGCAAGTGTTTTCACCATTACGTCTCACTGAACGTATACGATAAAAGATGACGAAGAATTCTGCTCCTACAATGAATTCAGATTCCTACTCTTGAAGAATGTGCAGTTCAAACATGGCAGGGATCCAAGTAGCCGGTCCACAAGACACTCCAAATGCATGAAAGGCCTGGTGCCCTCAAATTGCAGCGGGCCATCTTAAAGAGGGTCAGGGCACCATGAAGATTAATGAACACACTATGTGCCATAATTTATGAACTGACTCTTAATTGAAGCCCAAAAGCCCTCATGAAATACCTAGGGCAGGAAGGGTGGTCTCTTGCATATCGTTGAAAAACACCGGTATATCCAAGATAAAACAACCCATTCACTATTATTATTATTATTATTATTATTATTATTAGTAGTAGTAGTAGTAGTAGTAGTAGTAGTAGTAGTAGTAGTAGTAACAACAACAACAACAATAACAACAACAACAACAATAACAATAACAATAGTAGTAGTAATATTATTATTATTATTATTATTATTATTATTATTATTATTATTATTCAATTTAATAGACCACCCTTTATTATTATTATTATTTATTATTTATTCAATTTAATAGACCGCCCTACCCCCGATTGTTAGCACCACTGAGAATGTAATTTTCCATGCGATGCTAATATACCACTTATGATCCGAAATGTGAAAGAGGCCCTCAATATCAATGAATTCCAAGCTGAATACAAATAAGTTTCCAGGCAAACCGTGGATCAGTAATTTCATACCTGAGCCTCCCATGGAAGCAAGACTACTTTGTCCAACTCTGAATGGTTACTGTTCTAGGCTAGATCCACCATAAAAAAGAAGCTTATAAAGTCTGGGCATCGCTCCATCAGATCAACTAGGGTTACCAACCTCCAGGTAGAGGCTGGAGATCTCCTGCTATGGTAATTGATCTCCAGGCAATAGAGATCAGCTCACCCGGATAAAATGGCTTCTTTGGAAGGTGAGCTCCATGGCATTATACCCCATTGAAGTGCCCCCCTCCCCAAATGCCACCATTCTCGAGTTCCCATCCCCACCACCTTAAGCTCCAGGCATTTCCCAATCCTAAGACCAGCAGCTGTGGCAGGGTGGGACGGCAGGATGGAACCACTTGCAGCTTCAGAAAGGGGAACACCCAATGTCCCCTAAAGGGCACAGCTCGTGTAAGAGGTTGGATGGGGTTTTCAGCTCTGGGTTAAGAGATTCCTGGAGGTAGGGGTAGGGGTTTAAAGAAAGGAGGGTTTGGGGACGGTAGGGAATTTAGTGGATAATAATCAGTGGTGGGATCCAAAAATTTTAGTAACAGGTTCCCATGGTGGTGGGATTCAAACTGGGGCTGGGCGGGGCACAACGGGGGCGTGGCCGGGCATTCCGGGGGTGGGGCATTCCTGGGCGGGGCTGTGGCAAGGACGCAGCCGCTGCACCGGTCATTGGGTGGGAAACGAATGCACGCAGGTGCAGGCTGCCACGCATGCCGGTGCACCTCCTGCTAGACTGCTTCAAGTTCTGCACGGTAACTAAGGCATAACTAAGAGGAGGGGCATAACTAAGGCAAAAATCACAAGGCAAAATCACCAATTAGAAACCCCCTCTCGGCACACACAAATAATTAGTAACCTACTCTCGGGAACCTGTGAGAACCTGCTGGATCCCACTTCTGATAATAATGCCATAGGGCATCCTTCAAAGCAGTCATTTTCTCCAGGGGAGGGATCTGCAACCTACGGCTCTCCAGATGTTCATGGACTACAATTCCCATCAGCCCTGCCACTTGGCCATGCTCCAGGGCAACTGATCTCTATCGTCTGGAGATGTGTTGTAATCCCAGGAAGTCTCCAGGCACCACTTGGAGGTTGGCAAACCAAGCCCCCTACGCCCTGTGTACAAGGAGGAAGTTCAATTACACATTTCAAGGTTGCTGTAAACCCCCTGCCCTTCTGAGCAGAGGCCACCAGGCAGGTCTCGGACTTGCTGGGGGGAGGGGCTTGACATTGGCCAGAGCAGGGACAGATACGCTGGCAACAACTCCCAACAAAGAGTGAAAGGTTCTGCTCATGTTCTCTAGGGAGGGGGGTTGCCATTTTGGATGTTAGATGTCAGTCTCGTATTCCTCTTTTGCAGAAACTGATCTGTTTGCGCTATAAAGCAAAATAAAGACACTGGTAGGCAGCGGCATATCTACTAAAGATGGCACCCAGTGCGAGGGATGCTCAGTGTTGAACTGCATGCCCTCTCCAATGCCATGTGGAATTTGGGGGAGGGGCAGTTCAAAACTAGGCTTGACCAGGTCCCATTTTAAACTGTGGGATCCACCTCTGAAGCTGAGCCCAGCCTTGAACTTCAGGGTCTGCCCTGGCGAAGTCCAGCTTTATGCTACTGGCTCTGCCTCCAAAACTCTGTCTCTGAAGTCAGACTTTGGAAGCAGAGCCCACAGTACAAAGCTGGACCTGGTAAGTCTGAGCCTGCAGTTCAAGGCTGGCCACCTGGTTGGGTCCAGCTTCAAACTGTGAGCTTTGAGGTAGAGCCCGCAGTTTAAAGCTAGGCCCAGCCTTGAATTGTGCTCCCCACAACTCCATGTGGAGTTTAGGGGTGGAACATGTAGTTGAAAGCTAAACTCTGGCCTATCCTTGAACTGAACACCCCACCCCAGAACTCCATGTGAAGTTCAGGGGCAGGGTTAAAATTGGACAGTGGTGGGGTGCTTCTGGGGTGGGACAGGGCTCTGGGGTGCCTGGCTCCCCCTCAAGCAGCCAGGGTATGAGCCCTGGCTTTTCCCACCCCTAGATACGCCTTTGTGGGTATTGGGCAGATAACGGCCACCCTTGTCTAATGTTCGAAAGAGTTTCCTCCATTTCAAAATGGATAGTGTTTATTCTAGGACAGCGCCAAACCCACAAATAATACATGATTACAAAAAGCATCGTTGTCGTGAAACTCTTGGAATAAGCTCAGAAATTAAAGCCCAGCCCTGAGAGAAAAAGGAAGAAACAGACCGGAGGAAAGTACGGCACGCTGTCAATTATTTATTTGCTTTACTCATTTGCTCGTGGGATTCTTCCTGAATGCTCTCCTGGATCAATAAAGGCACTATGTATGGAGAGGCTTCATACAGCCTCCTTTCTTACCCTTTTATTTAATTACGATCAACCACAATCTCGAGACTTTTATGCATAAAGGCACGCGAAGGTATCAAACAGCCAGGTGGCAAACTGCTTCTGTGGTGTGTCACGAGGCAGGGTTGGGAGGGGGGGATTGGGAGACGTGTGCAACAGACCGCACCAGATTTCTGGTTTTTGGCAACGGAACATCAACCTGTGGACGTCAGTCACGATTAAGCCCGGGTTCAAAGCCTCGGCAGCCCCCCACGCCGAAGCGAGCAGGGCGCATTTGTAGTTTGGTGATGCCTCGCCACATATGCTGCCAGAAGCTGCTGTCATTATTACACCGTATAACTGATCATTTTTCACAGAGAGGTGGGTGAACTGTCTCTACGCCCTGCTGAAATAATTGGGATGGAAATGCACAATTAAAAGCTCAGCCCTGTTGATTTCGACAAGGTAATAATAACAATAATAATAATGCCTTCGAGACCCACAACTGCTTCAGGGCAAAAGCTCTGTAATATTGCAGTCAGTTTGGTTGGAGTGGAGGGGAAATGCTCAGAACAATGTACCCTTCCCCCCCCCAACCCACCAAATGGGGCCAAAGGGTTCTTATCTTACTACAGATGCTAATTGCCTGCCCCTCCAAGCATTCCCCCTCTGCGCTAATCAAGCTGATTAAAATATGCATGGTACCTCTGAATCCTTTGCCAGCATTCTCTACAACACCCCTCCCACCTTCTGACTAGAATAAAAGCACTTAGAAATCTCCATTTCTAATCAGGTCTGACAAAGGGAGTTTTGTCTCTCCGAAGCTTATACTCTGAAACACACGTCGGTCTCCAAGGGGCTACTGGCCTCCAATCGAACTGTTTTACGGCAGACCAACACGGCTACCTTCTGAAATAATAATAATGCTAATGCAGTGCCTCGAAATCTGGTGCTACACACAAGATTAAAAAGCTACAGTCTGGACGAGGCTGAGCGTTATTATTTTCAAGTGCGCGCTGTGCTGTGTAGCGTTATATTCGTGCTAGACTGTGTAGCATTATATTCATGCCAGGAAAACCTACCTTATATACTCGCGTATAAGTTTACTTTTTAAAGCACATTTTTTGTGCTGAAAAAAGCCCCCCTCGACTTATACGCGAGTGAACGGGTGGTGAGCGGGTGGGGGGAACGGGTGGCAAGCGAAAAAAGGCTGGGAGCCGAGGGTGTTTTTCTGCACCTGCTCCTTGCTATGTGGACACAAAGGCCAGGTAAGCCTCCTACAGGTGGCCAGAAGCTTCATTCACAGTGAATATTCAGTGAATAGGTGTGAGTATTAAATATTAAATGTATATGTTGCAGAATTGTGGTTCAGGCCAGGAAGCTCCATGAATGTTGAAGGAGAACCTGTAGGGATTTTTTAAAAGGGGGATCTTGTTGAGCATCTTCCCTATGAAACTCTGAAGAGATACTGTCTGTGAGAGTCATATATTCCACTTCAGAACTTTTAAAGTTATTGTTGATACCATACTGTTTTTCTTTGAAATAAATATTTAAAAACATTTTTATTGGTATCTATTTTTATTTTTGAAATTCACCAGTAGCTGTTGCATTTCCCACCCTAGACTTATACACGAGTCAATAAGTTTTCCCAGTTTTTTTGTGGTAAAATTAGGTGCCTTATATGTGGGTCAACTTATACACGAGTATATATGGTAAGCTTTTCTTGAACACCCAAGGATATTCCCAAAGCATTAGGTGACTTATATTAGGTGACTTATATGTGGGTCGACATATACGCGAGTATATACGGTAAGCTCTTCTTGAACACCCGAGGTTATTCCCAAAGCATGCCATGCACATAGTGTTGCCAGTCTCCAGGCAGGGGCTGGAGATCTACCAGAATTACAACTGATCTCCCGACTATGAGTTCCCCTGGAGGAAAGGATTGCTTTGAAGAGCAGACTTGATGGCTCTGCCTTCCCAATCCCTCACCCTCTCCAGGCTCCCCCAAATCTCTAAGCGAGAAGTGGCCAACCTATGGCGCTCCAGATATTCAAGGACTACAATTCCCACCAGCCCCTGCCAGCACATTGGCCATCCTGGTGGGGGCTGATGGGAATTGTAGTCCACAAACATCTGAAGCACCATAGGTTGGCCACCCCTGCTCTAGGCATTTTCCAGCCGAGGGTAGGGATGCCAGTCTGCAGGTCGGAGCTGTGGATCCTTTCGAAGTACAGCTCATTCCCAGATGACAGAGATCAGTTCCCTCGGAGAAAATGAATGCTTTGAATAGGTGTCAAACTCGCGGGCCTCCAGATGTTATGGACTACAGTTCCCATCATCCCCTGCCAGCATGATGCTGGCGGGGGATGATGGGAACTGTAGTCCATAACATCTGGAGGCCCGCAAGTTTGACACCCATGCTTTGGAGGATGAATTGAAGGTTCCTCCTTTCTCAAACTCTTTCTCAAACCCTACTCCGATATCTCCAGTAGTTTGCCAGTTCAGCACTGCCTGGCAAACCTAGCTGAAGTGTTAAGTAGCCATCAATGACCATTCCTTAGCCTGCAAATCTAAAGGTTCAAATAAAAGTGTGGATCGACCAGAAGATGTCAGTAGAAGAAAAGGGGGGAGGTGATTTTTTTCCCTCCAGCATACCCTCTGCTGTAGACATCTGTCTCCCCCTTCATGCTGTTCCTGGGCAGGTAGAAGAAGAAGAAGAGAGTTTGGATTTATATCCCCCCTTTCTTTCCTGTAGGAGACTCAAAGGGGCTGACAATCTCCTTGCCCTTCCCCCCTCACAACAAACACCCTGTGAGGTAGGTGGGGCTGAGAGAGCTCCGAGAAGCTGTGACTAGCCCAAGGTCACCCAGCTGGGGTGTGTGTGGGAGTGCACAGGCTAATCTTGAATTCCCCCCAGGATAAGCCTCCCACAGCTCAGGGCGACAGAGCTGGGAATCAAACCCGTGACCACTCCTCCAGATTAGATACACAAGCTCTTAACCTCCTACGCCACTGCTGCTCCTGTACTCCAGGAACAGCTTTTTGAGAGGCATTTGGACTGTGTGTATATTGGGGGGGGGGGAATATTGTGCTTCATGGACAGAAATCCTTTCCATTCACAAAAATAACCCATGGATCTGTTATGGATTTCAAATCACTGTTTAGGAGACATTGATGTAGTAGGCCCGAGAAGACTTTTGTGTATGTGTAAATCTGCAGGTATGCATTTTTTCCCCCCACTATTCTAGCTAAACAGTTTTCAGCCTTGAAGGACAACTTATGAATCAATGATTTTATGTCCAGAATCAAGCCAAGAAAGATTGGAACAGAGATGGCAATAATTATTCTTTCGGGTGCTCAGAGGTGTCTTACTTACATCAGGCCTTGACACAACACAGATCCAAAAGTTTACTAGAGACCCATGTTAGCCTAGGCAATAGCTTCCATATATACTGGCCACACCCTATAACCTCAGTCACCCAGATGTGGAATTCAGTGAGATCTACTTTCTACTTAGTGGGCAAAGGTCCGAGTAAGAAGCTTTGTAAATTAACTCCCCCCCCCCCCAGAAGTCAATTTAGGTAGAATAGGAATGACACGTATGCTCACACAGAATCAGTTTCTATAGAGCAAGGGTGGCCAATCTATGGCACTCCAGATGTTCATGGACTGTAGCACTCCAGATGTTCACAGCAGGAGCTGGTGGGAATTGTAGTCCATGAACATCTGGGGTGCCATAGGTTGGCCACCCCGCTATAGAGTATGCCAGTGTTCCATATATGTGACCAGATGGTCACCTTCAATCCAGGACAGGCGGAGTGAAAGCAGTTGAAGAATATCGGCCTCTTAAGCGCTCCCAGCCTTCTGGGCTCTGTGACAGGGCTGGAACGGTAGCTTCAGAATGAAAACAAAGCTTCCTGCTGCCATTACCGCTGGGAGGCTGCCGCGACTGCCTTTGCTTCCCCAGAAGGCAGTGCAGCAGGCTTCCGCAAAACCCGGACATTTGAAAACCCGCGGGACATGGGACAAGTTGTTTCAAGGCGGGACTGTCCCGCCAAAAGCGGGACGTCTGGTCAGCCTATCCATATATCCATTCAATGTTTTGTTTAATCAAATCTAGAGAGATCCGATTATTTTCAAATAAAGGTTTTAATTGCTATGTTAACTGTTTATTGGCTGGGGAAAACGGTGCTTCCCTTTGAACCTGGAAACCAAACAAACCAACTCCTGATCTCCCAGAAGACGGAATAATGCTTCCGTTGCTAACGTTGCAAGACAGAATTAGCCGGGCAGCGCCTGTAATTTAGTGGTGAGTGTGTTGCTTTAATTCAGTCAAAGAGGGTTCATCTCCACGGGGCTGTTTAAAGTAATGCCCTCTCGCAGAATGGGTCCCAACAGCCACCATAGACCCAAGTTGCAGTAACCAATAGCCCTCCCATCAAAACCTCCATGGGGAAATGATCGTAATGTATATAAAATGAACTCTAAAAATAAATGAATACAATATCTCTGCGCCGTTATAGTGGGAAGTATCCGTTTGGTATCGCATTGAATATTTGCTACAAGTCCTTAATAACAAACGTAATTCCACGCAACTATCACATGGGCCTAATTTCACAGCTGTTTAATGACATTTGCTAATACATGAGTTGTGATGAAAAATTATCAAGGCATCAAAACGCCTCTCACTTGTAGTCATCCCCAGAGCTGTTACTTGCCACACTATCTAGAACAGGGCTGGTCTTGATCTGAGAAGCCAGGATTTTGGAAAGGGGAGTTATATTGGGATTTAAATGTTTTTATATATTGAATAGGAGCCGCATGGCGTGTAGTAATAAGTTTGCAGACTGCCACCTCACATGAATATCATTGGGGAGTTCGAGCCCCCTGTGGGTCAGATATCCTGGCAACTGGTTCATGGTCAACTCAGCCATCCATCCATTCCTTGGTCGGTAAATGAGTACCTAGCACATACCCTGTTTCCCCGAAAAGAAGACATCCCCTGAGAATAAGACGTAGTAGAGGTTTTGCTGAAGTGCTAAATATAAAACATCATCCTCAAAGCAAGATCGAAGCCGTTTTGTTTGGAAGCATGCCCGTGGAAAAAACACCAGAGCATGCAGCTGTGGAGTGGAAAAATAAGACATGCCCTGAAAATAAGACATATGCATCTTTGGGAGTAAAATTAATATAAGACACTGTCTTATTTTCAGGGAACACGGGCCAGGCCTTAGCAAAGAATGGGGATGGGCAACACACCTCTTTGAGGGTCCATAACTTTGGACCCTAAAACCAAACTGCACCAACTTTGGGGGGTCCCAAGGACTATTCTGACATTCCTTGAAATTTTAAAAAAAGCCGATACATCCAAAAATGCACCCTCTGCAACATCCCAGAAATTTACCCAAGAATCTTTTGTCTGCATTGAGTTTTCGTAGGCTGTTGTCAATGGGGCGGTGGCTGGGGCACATTTGAAGGTGGTCATCTTCAAATCTTTCAGGGTCTCACTGTATCACTGCTCTGATGATGCTCTCAGGTTTGTTTGTTCAGCCGTTATGGACCCTCGAAACCGTAGCCCCCATCTCCCATAGTCTCCATTGGAAACAATGCGGGATGGGCACCCCTTGTAAAGTCCACAACTTTGGGATTCCCTTGAACCAAACCCACCCAACTTGGGGAGTAGTATAATGACAGTCCTGATGATACGCTGAAGTTTTGGTGCTGATATGTCTAAAAATGCATCCCCTGCAGGCACCAATGTCCTGGTGCAAAAAAATTGGTCGTGGTGGAAAGGGTCACCATGGGGCGGCATCCAACTTTGCCTTTGCCCAGGGCTAGCGTTTGCTCCTCTATTGGCGTCTCTTGGGGAAACGCAAGCATTTTTATATATTGAATGGTTATTTGGTTGTGTTTCTGTTGTCAACTGAACCTAAGACAATAACACTGGGGAGATGCAGCCAAGATTCCCTAAGCTAAGCCCTTTGGCTGTGTGGGGGAACAGATGTCCTTTGCATTGAATATCAGCAGCAGCAAGCCTTTATTGGCATGGAATTTGCATTGAATATGCCACAGTGGGCATGACGTAGGTTACCGCACTGGGGCTGTTGTGCAACCAGGCTGTGGAACACATGGAAGTCCAGTAGGTAGGATCCCTGTCCTTCCTCACTGGTACCATGGACAGCTACCAGCACTTCTATGTCTGCTCCACTGATTTTTTTAAGAAATGACCATTTGCTGATGGCTCCCATTTATGTTGGCCTGTTTAAGGTTCACAACTATAAATCACACACTGACATCAATAATGGTTAGATGTACTTGTCATAACGCACCGGATGCACAATACGACATCCCTCCTTCCCTGAAAAGGAGAGCTTTAAAGAGAAAGGGAAAGGTTTTCCAAATCCTTTTTGCAGCTACTGCTGAGTGTTCCATTTGCAAAGAGAAATTAGCCACTGTTGTTTTTTATGGCCGGATTTTTTTATTTTTCTTACTGCAAATTCTAAACAGGATTGGTAGGAAGTGCTTCTAATTATTGCTGTGTGTGGAAAATCACTCATATATGCTTTGTCTTCAGAGAGTTCAAATATGAAACTGAGAAACCCCCCATTCTGCAGGCACTGAATTTGTTCCATGACAAAGTAATCACGACTCGCATCTCCTCAAACAGGAGCGTATAATGCATTTGTACCAAACAGGTCCTCCAACATATCTCAAGAGTCCAGAACCATTGCGAAACAACCGCATTTTACTGAACGACAGAACAGTGGTTAAAGACCTCCAACCAAATCACTCATACACACTTATACAGGGCTGGCTCAAGGTTTTTAGAGGAGGATTTATACCCCACCTTTCTCTCTCCCTGTAAGAGACCCCAAGTGCCACAAGCTCCCTTCCTTTCCCTCTCCCCCGCAACAGACACCCAGGTGGGGTCAGAGAGAGTCCGAAGAACTGTGACTAGCCCAAGGTCACCCAGCAGGAATGTAGGAATGCGGAAACATATCTGGTTCTGCAGGTGCAGCCTCTGCCACTCAGGTGGTAGAGTGGGGAATTAAACCCAGTTCTCCAGATTGGAATCCACTTGGTCTTAACCACTACACCGCATCATTCCTTAGGGCCCCAGGGCCAGTGGTGGTTTCCTTTTAGGGCTCCTAGCAGGGTTGGTGAGGGACTTATATCTCCAGACAGCATTTTGAGTCAAGCCCCTGCCAGCATGGCCACTGGCCATGCTAGCAGGGGCTGATGGGAATTGTATCCATAACATCTCGGAGTGCCAGCACCAGCTACCACAGACCCAGAAGTACACATAGCTATGGGGTAAAGAATAGTCAAGGGGAAAGCAATGGCAAAACCACCAACAAAATGGCTTGCTCATGAAATCAAATTGTCGTGGCAGGGAAAATTCCAGGGTCGAACACCTAATTGAAGGGGAAACTTTACTTTATCGTTTATCCAGAAAGATGATTTGGCAAAGGACAGGAACTGTAGACTGTACTAGTGTGTACCGCCTGTATGTATAAGTAGCTTCCTGCTGTATAATTTCTGCATTGTTTACCATGTCATGTTAATACTTGTACATGCTTTCAGCTTGCTTAAAGATTTCTGCTGTCCTCATCTTATTACACTGCTCAGTGAATGTTCCATTCCGTTCACTGCATTAACTTATACTACGTAATCCAATTTGAATCTCAGCAAGGAAGTTAGACTACGACAACATAATTCTAAAAATTCGTTGTTTCTCTGTCCACAGAGCTTCAATTTATTGTAACTGTTTCCTAGCTCATTTATTCAGAATATTTTTAATAATAATACCTTGATCTTCACCTGACACATTGTCAAGACCCAAGGCAGAAGACGACAGTAGAAGCAAAAATAACATAACCTGTTACAATGATTAAAAACATCACTAAACAGGTAATATAACTTCAGATGTTTGAGCCAGGTAAAGCCAGCTCCGCAGGCTCTTTGGAAACGGAAGTTCTTAAATTCTTTTACAGCCTGCCCCCACCAACAAGACCCAATCCGGACCAAGTTCAGGAAGGTTGCCCATAGCGCCACAGAAAAGGTCCTGTCCAAGGCCAACCTTGTTCAACAACAACAACAATGTCCCTATTTGGTACTTAAAAATAGGTTCTAGAGCTGCCGCCAGACATTTTTGAAATAAAAAATCAAGAGTACATTCAAACGCAGACAGAAGACTGTATATAGCAGTATACATTACTTAGAAAGTTCTGTCACTTGCAAAAGAAATTCATGACATTTTCCAAGAGGCTTATTATCTGTATTTTTAAACAGAAGCTCCAGCCAACAGAACTGTCAGAGTCTCTTTCATAGATTTGTTCAGGGTCAGCCTGGGAGACAATTGATGCCCACATATCTCTGACAGTCAATTATGAGCAAGAGTCTCCACTTGATGCAGGGACAAACCCGAATCCCAGAGGGGATGGATAAGTAATCCACTTTGTAATGGCCGAAGGAAGGTATTGGGATCTGGCCAACCTTGTTGAGAGCAAGAAAACTGAGAAAAGATCCTATTTCGAACTGTCACAATGGCTGATATAAATCTTGCTTAGTATTACGTTAACTTACAGAGCAGACTCTGGAACTGCATGATGGATACTTCATAAATCAATACGAAACCAGTGTGCAAGTCTTTATGAGAAGGGACCGGCAGCTGGCACCTCACTTTTGGTTTCCTTAATCCTCTGAATCTCCTCCTCAGTCTCCTTCCTTGATCTCCTCACAGACCCGTGAGGGCGGAAATGGATCAAGCAGCATCCTGCCTTCGGTCTGGTGTTCTCGAGGTCGCAGCCTGGGGCGGGATTCTTCAGCCTCCCTTTTCTTCCTTCAGGATGGATCCCTTCTGCCTGTCCCCCTTTCCTGGTCCTCCTTCCTTGGAGAAAGCCGCAAGGCATTTTCATTGCTTTGGTACCCCACCAATCTCTGATCTGTACCTCCTGTAAGCTACCGCTCCCCTTCTCCCAGCTCTCCTGGTCTGCTGTAATGGTTTCCTACTCAGAAAATATGGATATGAACAGTGGTGGGATCCAAAAATTGTAGTAACAGGTCTCATGGATCCAACAGGGTGGTGGAAGTTCTAATGGGGCTTGGGGCAGGGCACGACGGGTGTGGCCGGCATTCCGCTGGGCGGGTATTCTGGCGGGCTGTGGCAAGGACGCAGCCATGCCGTCCTTGAGTGCAGCCCGAATGACGCGATATTAGGTTGCCACGCATCGCGCCGGCACCTGGGGATCAGCTTCAAGTTCTGGCGCACTACCGTTGAGAGGGAGGCGCACCCAAAATCTACCGAATTTAGTGACCGGCATTGGTCAGTCAATAGTTACCTACTCTCGGGAACCTGTGAGAACCTGCTGGATCCCACCTCTGGATATGGGGATAACAATATGGGGAAGTAGGTAAGCCATTGGGGGAGGGTGAATAAGGATGCTAGCCTCCATGTGGAACCTGGAATTGCAGATCACCTCCTGCAGAAAACAGATGCTTAGAAGGGTGAACACCTTTAGTGCCATAAAATGTTAAAATAGCAGAGTGGTGCATTTGGAATCCTGAATTCTCATGGCAATTAAGAGAAACCTGGCCCCCTGCACTGTCATTGGGAGGATGTTATGAAATGCATCTTCCTTCCCTTGTAGCCTTACCTATTGCGTCGAAAGTAATTAGGAGAACCTGCTGCATGTGTTGTTACAATATATCAGTATAATGATATTCAACTGCCAATAAGAACAAAACAAGCCCCTCCTCCCAGAGGTGGGGGAGGATATGGCTGCTGCAGCAACAGCATCATGGAACAGCTGCCACGTAGGTGTGAAAATCAGAACATTTCTACCCAACTGGCAGCCATCCGGGGCTGTACTAAGATGTTTTTCTCCCAAAACATTGCAGCAAGTTTGAGTAAAATCGAAGAAAAGCTGGGGAAAGAACCAGGAGGTGCACAGATGTATCTGATGCTGTGAGGAATGGGTGGGGGGGACCCCTTCCACACATGCAGAATAATGCACTTTCAATCCACTTCCACAATTGTTTGCAAGTGGATCTTGCTATTTCACACAGTAAAATCCAGCTGCAAAGTGCACAAAGTGGATTGAAAGGGCATTATTCTACATGTGCGGAAGGCCCGACAGCGGAGCAGTTCTCAGTGTGGTCTTCGCAAGTTCCCAACTTTAGAATTCTGACTGCAAAGTTTATCCAGTGGAGTTGGAAGAGGAGGAATTGGTTTTCATAGCTCACTTTTCACTACCTTTTAAGGAATCTCAAAGCAGCTCAAATACTCTTTCCCTTCCTCAAAACAGACAACTTATGAGGTAGGTGGGGCTGAGAGAGTTCTGAGAGAACTGTGACTAACCCAAGGCCACCCAGCAGGCTGCAGGTGGAGGATACGAGAATCTACCATGGGTTTCGATTGTCTGCCATTCAAGCGTGGAGGGAGTGATCTAATCAAATGCAGTCTCCAAGTTAGCTCATTCCGCACATGCAGAATAATGCACTTTCAAACTGCTTTCAGTGCTCATCGGCCCCTCCACACATGCAGAATAATGCACTTTCAATCCACTTTCAGTGCACTTGAAGCCGGGATTTACCAAAGTGAATAGTAAAAATCCACTTGCAAACACCGTGGTGCGGATTAATCGTGCATTATTCTGCATGTGTGGAAGAGGCCTTTGAAGCTGTGCAGAATAGCAAAATCCACTTGCAAGCAGTTGTGAAAGTGGTTTGAAAACGCATTATTTTGCGTGTGCAGAAGGGGCCTTAGAGTCCACCGTTTCAACCACCACCACAGTAAGCCCCAATAAGGCAGTGCTAAGGGAAGTAGGGTCCCTGCTGGACGAAGCCCCTCTCGAATAACATGTAAAATGGTGGCAGGCAGGAGTCCCACATAAGTTTGATGGTCCTCGGGCCAAGGTTCAGCCCACTAACAGGCCGACAATAATGTCCCGCCATTAATCTTTGCCAAAAAACCCAGGTTCGATGCCAAAACACTCTGTTGCCAGGACAGCCAAGTCAAACCGAACAGGCCCACGACAGATGTCCACATTAAACGTTGTTTAGGGACCCTGTTGCCCTAAGTATTTCAGCAATTCGTTGGCGCAGGGTCGGAAGAGAAAATGTAAACGCTTGCAACAGCCGAGCCCCAGCATGTCACTGCTGAAAAGGGCAGCCGGTTATGTGAAAAAAAACCCAGCAGCAAACTCAGATTTCTTCCCGCCGCAATGCAAGAAGCCACTGCAAAGGACAGCGTTAATCTTCCAGCACTTCGGCAGCGAAGCCGAGACAGCTCGCCAGAGCTCCTTGTTCGCCGGAGGTGATTATCCTGCCCCTTCATTCCAGCAGCCATGAATTAAAACGCTCAACGCTGGTTCAGAGTTGGGCTGTGATCCCTTGCCCCCGTGAAGCGTTTAATAATCTCCTTGCTGCCCGCCGAGATTAGTCCACTAAAGCGTTGCAACTGCCCTCTCGCCCTGCTCATAATGCGATGGAGACAGGCTCATGTGAGTAAAATGTCAAGTCCGTAGACAAAATAAACATTTCTACCAACGCATGTATTGGGGTGGTAATATTTGAAAACCGCCTGACGTTCATCAAGTGCTGGGGGGTGGGATGAGACGTAGGGGCTGCTGGTAGGCCTGGGTTGGGAGATTCTGGAGATCTGGGGTGGAAAGGATGGGGCTGGGGAGAGAGGTATAAGGCTACCCTCCAAAGCTGACATTTTCTTCAAAGGGAACCGATCTCTGTTGTCTGGAGATCAATGGTAATCCCAGGAGATCTGGAGGCTGGCAAATTTATACCACCTGATGAACACAAGTCAAGATTCCAAAAAAGGATAATTTCAGAGCCTTGCGGCTCTCCGAGGAATGATTCTCCTTGCCTCAGCTTTTAAATCAGACATAAAAGCAAGCATGCAGAGATCTCTCCCGGCCAGAAACAGGGGGGAAGAAGAAGAAGAAGAAGAAGAAGAAGAAGAAGAAGAAGAAGAAGAAGAAGAAGAAGAAGAAGAAGAAGAAGAAGAAGAAGAAGAAGAAGAAGAAGAAGAAGAAGAAGAGGCTTACAATCTCCTTGCCCTTCCCCCCTCACAACAAACACCCTATGAGGTGGGTGGAGCTGAGAGAGCTCCGAGAAGCTGTGACTAGCCCAAGGTCACCCAGCTGGCGCGTGTGGGAGTGCACAGGCTAGTCTGAATTCCCCAGATAAGCCTCCACAGCTCAGGCGGCAGAGCTGGGAATCAAACCCGGTTCCTCCAGATTAGATACACGAGCTCTTAACCTCCTGCGCCACTGCTGCTCTTAACCTCCTGCGCCACTGAAGTAAACAGCAGCAGCCATTCAGTCCCTTTCCCATGCATTTCCTCTGTGTTGTTGTTGCTGCCAAGATTATGCCTTTGAGAGGATCTGGCCTCCGTTCCAGCCTGTTATCTCCCTGGAAAGTTTTTCGATGCTGCCGTTCTCCAGGGAGCACCCAGGGTAATTGTCCATTTGCAAATGGCAAGGCGGGCAGAAGTGATTAAAAATGGCTGAGCAACAGCCTGGAAGCTCTTGCCTCAACCCAGTCTTTTCTGTCTAGTGATGCACTAGAAGCGGCCTTCTGCTTCTCTCTGGGTGTGCCGACACCACGGATTGAAACAGGTTTGGGACTTGGGAGCCATTCCTCCTCCCTGTGCAACTGTAGCTCTGCCAGATAAAGGCGAGGAAGAGAGCTCCCACCGAATCCTCAGCACGTGGACCAAGCCACAATTCCCAGAATTCTTTGGGTGAAGACCACAGGCAGTGAACTGGCATAGGTTTGTAATACAGATTGACTTCTTCCGTTTCACAGCAACCTTCGCTTCAGGCATTGCAAGATCTCGTTGCTACAAGGAGCCCACAGGTCTGTGCACCTCCATCCCTGCCCTAAAGCTCAGCCTCCTCTCCTGGATGTTCTCAAGGATGTCCATCAAGACTTTTTGAAAACCCTCCAAAGAAGGAGCCATCATAACCAAACTTCATAACTTCTTCCATTGCTAGACTGCTGTTCTGACCAGCACAACCAGAGGTGGGATCCAGCAGATTCTCACAGCTTCCCGAGAGTAGGTTACTAATTATTTGTGTGTGCCGAGAGAAGGTTACTAATTGGTGATTTTGCCACGTGATTTTTGCCTTAGTTACGCCCCTCCTCTCAGCAGTAGTGCGCAGAACTTGAAGCAGTCTAGCAGGAGGTGCACCGGCGTGCATGGCAGCCTGCGCCTGCGTGCATTCGTTTCCTGCCCAAGGACCGGCGCAGCGGCTGCGTCCTTGCCACAGCCCCTCCCAGGAATGCCCCGTCCCCGGAATGCCCCGCCCCTGGAATGCCCCGCCCAGCCCCATTGGCGCTATGCCACAGTTTGAATCCCACCACCACGGGAACCTGTTACTAAAATTTTTGGATCCCACCACTGAGCACAACACCCTAACATTTCACTTGTATTGGTATTTCAATTTATACCCCGCCCTATCCCCGAAGGGCTAACCACATGGCAAAACAATATACATTATAATAAAATAAATACTAAGAAAATACATTAAGAACTAAAAAATATCGATCAGATTACAGATGGCAACTTAATCACATCAAGCCGAACAATTGACATTAACTATTCATGATTAATTGGTTGGCAATCACATAACTTGAGCAGGTTGCCATCCTGTTCAGTGACTGCCCGTCTCCTGATCGGATTTGCAGCCCTGTGCCCTTTCTAATCAATCAGCTGGTGAGGCATATTGGGAAAACTCCCGAACCAGGTTACACGGTCAGAGCCACTGTGGGGTGCTCAGCGCTTTTTGAAAAACTGACCTTGATTTTGACTGCTGATCGGTTGCAGACTAAAAAACGTCCCATACATTAACAAGAATGCCCAGAACCTGTTACTGTGATCATCACAGTTGTTGGGCATCAGTGCCATCTTCCTTATTTTTCATTCCACATATCATATTTTTCATTCCACATATTTATAGGATTCTATTGTATTCTGTTAATCACCTCCATTACACCAGTACCTATAATGTTCCAGCAGTAATGAATACATAGAGAGAATCATAGCCAGACAATTCACAACTGGAAGTTCTAAAATCTAAGGCTGCCTTCCAATCTTTCAGTTCAATGACAGAGATGTTAACCTTCTAAGAACAGGGCAACAGGGTTACAGCTAAATCATTTCTTAAAGCAATCTCAAGAGGTCATAAGGTGAAGGCTGCAGACTTTACTCATTCAGATCTAGTGCACTATGGCACAAATGAATAGAAATTTTGCTATGTAAAACTGGAGAATGAAAGCAATTGTACTTTCTACTGTGCAAACAGAAGTAAATTTTATCTCTTAATCAAAACTACTATAGTAACTACCAGGGGTGGAGCTTCCATGGGGATTTATGGTGTCATATGTCCCTGATGGGGGGCATGGGGGGCGGAAAATCTCCCCCCACACGCAAGGTAACAGAAGAAGGTAAGTTGATCGGGTAAGAACCCTGGACGGCTGGGACAGGGGGGCAGAAGGGAAACTAGCAGCTATCAAGTGCTCTTTCTCACACACACGGAAGAGGGACATGCATCCAGGACACTATTATTTACACTGACAACACAGTATAGTCTCAGACACCTATCCAGGAAGCTGCAGAGCTTCTTGAATGGCTACCCTCCCCCATTCAATCAGAACCCTTTCTCAGTGTAGCAATACTCATTTAACTTGGGGTGTTTTTAAATTCTGAATAAGTGAGCAAATGATTTACTTCATTTACACCCGGCCCTTCTGTCCAATGCGAACCCAAGGGGGCTTAACTTGTTCTCCTCTCCTCAATTTTATTCTCACAACAACCTTGTGGGGTAGGTAGGTTAGGTGGAGAGTATGACTGGCTCAAGGCTTCCCAGAAACCTGCCATGACAGGATAGAGATTCAAACTGAGGCCCCTTCCACACACGCAAAATAACGCATTTTCAAACCACTTTCACAACTGTTTGCAAGTGGATTTTGCTATTCCGCACAGCTTCAAAGAGCACTAAAAGCAGTTTGAAAGTGCATTATTCTGCATGTGCGGAATGAGAGTTTCTCAGACTTGTGGCTGACACTCAAACTGTTGGAGTTTACTGCACAGAGAAGCGGCTAACACTCTGATCAAACGGATAAAAGGAAAATATTTATTAGGAACTACCTTTAGGATAGGAAATAGGGAAAGATAATGGGCTGCTGTCTCGTCAGCTAGGAAGACTGTCTGCAACTAACTTCCGATAAGAAGCAGGAAATTAGATCTGAGAATATCAATCTAAGGACAGACAAGAGGTGACACAAAAGGACAGAGGGGTCACTAACTTTACAGCCCTTTCTAGCTGACCACTTGCCTGCCCCCTGCTGGGTCTTTTTCTCAGTTCCTTTGCACATTAGCCATTAGCTACATCCAACACTTACTACTATACTTCACAAGCTCTAGAGCAAAGACTCCAGAATGACATGTTATACTCTGAAAAAAGCTTTCCTGGCCCAAAGAACTTTAAAAAGAAATTGAACAACTTTTTGGAAAATTTCCCATGCATGAGTCCTTATCCCCCCCCCCCCCCCGTGAGATATGATTCCACTACATGGAAGTTGGACATATCTATCTCAGAGAATCTCCTGCTTAATGGCTCGCTTATTGAGCTCCACACAAGGAACTTCCGTGTCTCTGGGCTTCCCCTCCACATCAATGAATGAGGCCACGGTGCCCGTACGGGAGAATATGTGCCCGCTGTGGAAGCGAGGGAGGAAAGCCACATGTGTGATGAGGCATACATATAAATCAGTGATGGCGAACCTATGGCACGGGTGCCAGAGGTGGCACTCGGAGCCCTCTCTGTGGGCACGCGAACACAGTGTTCGTCATGTGGGAGGCAGAAAATCACCCTCCCACAAACACATCTAGGCTGGCCTGGGCCACTGGGAGCACGACGCATGCGCGCATCCCAGAGAAAGGAAAGCAGGACCTCGGCTTATGGCCTGGTGCCTGTGCTCCGGGAGGCTGCTGCCCAAGGGGGGGGGGGCGCAGAGGAAGCAGCGATGCTAGAGAGGCACAGAGCTGTGCGCGGGGGACTTGCTGGAGGCTAGAGCAGGCTGGCCCCTGCTCGAGCGGGTAAGGCGGAGGAAGAGGGAGCCAACCTGGTTTTCTCCAACCAAAACCTCAGCATTCAGGTTAAATTGTCAGTCGGCACTTTATGATAAATAAGTACTGGGCCGTACTTTGGGCACAGTCAAAAAAAGGTTCTTCATCTCCTGATATGTTTGCGGCAGCTACCCTGTCAGCCTGGCTGGTGTTTAGCCGGTGGCAGTTAGCCACCAGTAGGATTTGGTTTCATGAGTTGGTCCCAGAAACATTTTCCGTTCACAATTACAATACACTCAGAGTGAACTGAGAACATCGACAGGGGAGGAGCCCATAGAAGAAGCCCAGAGGTGGTTGCAGGAAGCCAAGCAAAAGCCACCGACTGCCTTTCATTCAGAAAAACCAAAAGAATACAAAGCAGCCTTCAGCGGCTTCTGGTTTGCAGCCCAGCTTGCAGTCAAACCCT
The DNA here is from genome assembly GCF_021028975.2 of Sphaerodactylus townsendi. Classification (NCBI taxonomy): domain Eukaryota; kingdom Metazoa; phylum Chordata; class Lepidosauria; order Squamata; family Sphaerodactylidae; genus Sphaerodactylus; species Sphaerodactylus townsendi. The sequence goes on from NC_059438.1 coordinate 36,935,085, forward strand.
TGTGAGTAGACCACATAGTGCCCAAGGTCCTGTTCTTTAAAGACTGGAACTTGAGAAATCCGGGGGAGGGCGATATAAAAATGCAATAATAAATAAATTAAATAAATAAAATGAAAAATTGCTCTTGTGCCAGCAATAAAAATATAATGCGTATACCAAAAGCTTCTAAAGAAAATAAATGTAAGCTTTAAAGCAGTGGTGGCGAACCTATGGCAGAGGTGGCACTCAGAGCCCTTTCTGTGGGCACACGTGCACAGAGTTCATCATGTGGGGGGGGAGGAAAATCACCCCCCACCCCCCCTAGGCTGGCCTGGGCATGATCCTTTACTTGGGAGTAAGCTCGGTTGCTGGCAATGGGGCTTACTTCTGAGTAAACCCTCCTAGGGTCGTGATTCATCCATTCGAAGCATTGAACAGTTGCTTCACCAAGTTTACTCCCGAGTAACATGCGCCTCAGAGCCAACTGTTTTTTCTAAACTAAAACCTCAGTATTCAGGTTAAATGGCCGTGTTGGCACTTTGCAATAAATAAGTGGGTTTTGGGTTGCAATTTGGGCACTCGGTCTCGAAAAGGTTCGCCATCACTGCTTTAAAGCCTATAATACTCTTTTGCCAGTCGCTCGATGTTCCTGGATAACAAACTCATGAGTGGGTGATCGACAGAACAATGAACTGGGACGGAGGATTGTTGCCTGCTAAAAACTGTATACAGATTCAAACAGCTATTTAGCCTAAGTTTTCCAGATGCCTGACTTTTGTACCTCCATTGTTCAGTGGTTCCTGGGGCAATTTCTCTAAATCAGCACTGTAAGAATTTTCTGTGAATTGGGGAAGGGGAAAAATTAATGCAATATGCAGGAAAAATTTCATTTCTCTTTAAGATTCAAATCCTACAGATATTTGTTTGGGAGTTCAGTTTTACTGGGAAGTTACTTCTAGTAATTGTGTTCAGCACCATGATAAGAATTATCTAAATGAGCGTTTCACCAAGCATTTTCTCTGAATTTCAGTCAAATGTCTCCAATTTCATTTCCGAAGTTAAAACAGTTCATGGCAAGCTGGCATTCAGTCCTCAGTTGGCTGTCTATCAGACTTGGCCCATTAAAACCATCCCTGGAATTTCCTTGCTAGTTCTCAGAAACTGCTAATTTGGCACACAAGACCTGTTCCAAAAAGATGTCACAGAAATATGTTCAAAGTTGGGGGAAGGGAGATGCTGGAGAAAAAAAATATATCAAAACAAACTGTCTTCTCACTGTTTAATTTGTATTTGGCTCGCCTTCCAGGAATAAACAAATTTAACACTTTACTGGATTTTCCCCCCTGAAGAAACACACTGTAGCCCACACAGAAGAGCACAAGTCATCTTTTTCCAAGCGCATAACTCAATCCTCATGTGAATATTTCTGGTAAATCATATCCACCTTTCTACGAACTCTGAGCAGCCTCATTTACACCAGGCATCATTCTTTATTAAACAGAATCAGAAACATCTACCTAGCCAAACACACAAAAATGTATTCCTTGTTCATGTTCAGAAGCACACTAGGCATGTCTAAGGTTTGTTTATAAACTGAAGCACGGGCTTGAATTTTTAACCACATACCCATCTATCTGCATATGCACAGAATAAGTTACAAAGAGGGAAACAGAACAGCTTCTGGGTCACTATAGGAAAATACTGCAGCATTCTATGGTTCAGTATTTACTGAAAATACTATGATTAGATAAGGACGAGCCATTTTCAACCGCACAGCGTCAGAGAACAGACTGCATTACTGCAAGGGCACAGTCATCTGGCAAAGGGGATCAAGAGATCTGTCACTTGCTGGTTTGCCAGAAAAAGACAGGAAGTAGAAAAGAAGGAACAGGAGGAGGAAGTATCTCTGCGTAAGAAGCAAAAATAACATCATTTGCCCTCAAATCACATCACTAAAACATCAAATATATGTTACTGGTGACAGTGGAACAGAGAAGAAAAATTATTTCCACCTGTTACTCAATGGAATTGATTATCAGCTCCTATTCGGCTTTGAGATCCTCCTCCACCCCAACCCCAGCCAATGTTTGAACAGTCATATAATGTTGTCTTAGTGGGTAATCCGTTGGAATTGACCTGCTGCGAAGGTGGCAGGACAAACTAATCTTAACCTGATTTTGAGATTAGGAGGAGAAGAACTTTCAAATACCCAGAGCAATGTGAAACCTGATCAGGTTTACCAGATGGAGAGAAAAGCCCCGGGCTTAGCTCAGTATTGAACGACACACCTGCCAGTTCTTCCGGCTATCATCATTCTACTGGTTTGTCACCGTAGAAACCCTGGCGCAACTCCCAACCCGTTACAGCTACAAGTGGCGGCCGGCTGACAGAATATGTCTAATACGCACATGATGATTCAGTCCTCACCTCATTTGGAGTAATGGGCTCACTCTTCAGTACGATCAAGTTTTGAGAGCTCAGCCCGCTCTGCCCGGTCAGATGCCTGTCTGTCAACACAGCCGGGGAAGCCATCCCTGTTGGGCCTCCGGTATTGTAGAACATGAAGGTGTCGCTACCCGACCCGTCTGTCAGACAGGCTTTATAGCAGTAAGTCTTGGAGAGAGACCCATTGCCCCGCACTTCAATGAAACGGGGCTGTACTTTCAAGGTAGGGGGCAGCCTGGTGTCCGGGTGGTTGTTTGCCTGCTTGTACGTTTCGGCAGGGAATCTTTTTCGAGGGGTCCCACAGAACCCTCCACAGCAGGAGCTGCCACGGGTGACGTATCCATAGCACTTGATCACTGTGAGGACCAGAACGGTCAAGAGAAAGACGAAGGAGACAGAGCTCAAAGCGATGATGAGATAAACAGTGATTTCTGAGTAATTTCTGGAATCCTTCACGTGCCTTCGGGTATCGGGAACAGTTCTGGAAACTCGATCTACCACAGCAACGATTATAGACACAGAGGAAGACAGCAGAGGCTGTCCGTTGTCTCTCACTACAACAGTAATGTTGATGGTGTTTGTGATGTCCTCCCCCAATTTGCGAGTTGTCCTAATTTCCCCACTGTGAGCATCCACTTGAAAGACATCCTCAGCTGATGTCTGGGCAAGGTGGAAAAACAGCCAAGCGTTCTGCCCAGAGTCTGCATCAAGGGCTATGACTTTTGTGACCAAGTAACCTGCGCCGGCCGAGCGAGGGATCATCTCCACCACCGCCGAGCCATTGACTGAGGTAGGGTACAGAATCTGGGGTGGGTGGTCGTTCTGGTCCACCACATAGATATGAACAGGGACCGTACTGCTGAGGGCTGGCACCCCGGAGTCCTGGGCCTTGACGACAATGTGGAACTCTCTCAACTTTTCATAGTCAAAGGAGCTGGCGGCGTAAAGGGTGCCGGTGTCCGGCTGAATTGAGACGTAAGAGGTCACGGGCAGCCCTTCAATCTCTCTGTTCAGCAGGGAGTAGGAAACAGAGGCGTTTTCATCGGCATCGAGGTCAACAGCCTTGGTGCGGCAGAGGGAGACCCCAAGGGCATTGTTTTCCGGGATGTAAACAGAGTATTGGGGCTCTTCAAAGCGGGGAGGATTGTCGTTGACATCCAAGACGTCCACCTGGATGACTCTGTGAGAAGTCAGGGGAGGGACCCCAGCATCTGTGGCTGTGATGGTGATGTTGTAGGCGGGGGCCTTTTCCCGGTCCAGGTGGCCCACCGTGACCAGGGTGTAGGAATTTTTGAAGGAATTGAGCTTGAAAGGCAGGTGGGCAGGAGAGCTGAGAGTCACCTGCCCATTCTGGCCAGAGTCCCGGTCAGTGACGCTCATTAAGGCCACCACGGTGTCGGGATGGGCATCCTCAGGCACGGGGCTGTACAAGGAGGTCAGCACCACCTCCGGGGCGTTGTCGTTGGCATCCACCAGGTCCACCAGCACTTTGCAGTGTCCGGCCATGGGGACAGAGCCACTGTCCGTGGCTTGGGCATAGATCTCATAGGAAGGAGCTTCCTCGTAGTCCAAAGTGGCGTTCACTTTCACCTCCCCGGACGCCTGGTCGATGGTGAAGAGCCGCTGCAGTTGCTGCGGGGTGTAGCCGCTGAAGGAATAGCGCACCTGGCCGTTGGAGCCCTCGTCCGGGTCGGAGGCGTTGAGGGTCACCACCAGCGTGCCGGGGGCGGCGTTTTCCAGCAGCCGGGCCGTGTAAGTCCCGCGGTCGAACTGCGGGGGGTTGTCGTTGGTGTCCAAGACGCGCACGGAGAGGCGCGCCGTGGCCGACTTGGGCGGCTGGCCGCCGTCGAGGGCGGTGAGCACCAGCTGCTGGAGGGGGCTCTGCTCGCGGTCCAGGGCCCGGAGCAGCACCAGCTCCAGGAGTTTGCTGCCGCGCTCGAAGCCGCGCCGGTCCAGGGCGAAGTACTGGTTGGGGCTGAGCCGGTAAGTCTGCACCGAGTTGGTGCCCACGTCCGGGTCGTGCGCGCCCTCGACGGGGAAGCGGGCGCCCGGCACGGCCGACTCGCTGAGCTCCAGGCGCGCCTCCGGGCTGGGGAAGCGGGGCGCGTTGTCGTTGACGTCCAGCACCTCCACCTCCAGGCCGTGCACTTCCACCGGCTGCTCGATGACCAGCTCCAGGGCCAGCGAGCAGGCCGGCGGGCCCAGCGGGCACAGCGCCTCCCGGTCCATGCGCTCCTTCACCAGCAGCAAGCCGCGGCCCAGGTCCAGCGCCAGGTACCGCCGGCCGCTGCCCGAGCTCAGGCGGGCGCCCCGCGAGGCCAGAAGGCCGGGCTCCAGGGCCAGGTCCGCCGCCACGTTGCCCACCACGGCGCCCCGCGGCAGCTCCTCCTGCACGGCGTAGCGCAGCTGGCCCCCGACGGGCCCCGGCCGCGGCGCCAGCCACAGCAGCAGCAGCACCGGCGGCAGCCAGCCCAGCGCCCGGGGCCCGCAGCCGGCCGGCGCCTTCATGGCCGGGGGGCGAAGGGGGGCAGCCCCGGCCCCGACGGCCAGAGACGCGCGCAGCCGCCCGTCCGCCCCGCGGGGCGCATCGAGTCCCTGGAGCCGCCGCAGCCGCCCCGCCGGCTCCTCATGCCTCCTCCTGGCCGGGGCGGGCCGGCCGGCCCCGCTCCCCTCTCGTCCTCCGCCTCCTCTTTCTTCCGCAGGCTGACGCGGGGGCTCCCAACCAAGTCCTGCCGCCTCCGCTGCTCTTCCTGCCGGGCGGCCGCGCTGGGAGGGGCCGCTGAGCTCCGGCCCGGCTGACTTTCAGCACCTGATCTCTGGACAGCTCCCTGGCGGAGGCGCCAGCCGGCCGCGGTCGCCTCAATCCACGTCCGCTCGAGGGGAGGCGAGGGGGCCTCTGCCCATGTCAAAATCGCCCCCAAGGCAAACCAGCTCCCCCTCCTGACTGGTTGGTGGAAGGGGGGGTGGGGGTTGGAGCAGCCCTGCCACCGGCGGCACCCGCGATCCCCGTAGGAAAGCAAGTCTGTTATGGAGGGAGGAGCCTTAGGTAGAAGAACGCAACAAATGGTTTCTCTCCACCCTCAGGGAAGGAAATGAGCCATGGGGGGGGGGGGGGGGGCCAGGCGACGTAGCTGCTCGATCTGGCAGGCCTGGGGCCGGCCTGCTCTCCAAGGCTCCAGGAGGCAAGGAAAGGCTCCCCCCCCCCATGAAAATGGATACCAGTCTTTTAAAATGTGGCCACCCCACAGCCACAACAGTGTGTGAGTTACAGGAGCCCTGGGGAAAGGCTGCTGAAATGAACAGAGCTCACAGGCCAGGAGGTGGGGGAAGGGGGGGCACAGCTGCGTCAGAGTCCTTGGAAGGCTGCTCAAGAAGCGCTGGTGGCAATGATCGATGATGCTGAGTCATGCTTGTCATGCCTTTGTTTTTTGGCCGGGTATTAACATTCGCAGCGCCGCCCATCCCCATAGAAGAACAGGAAAGGTCTTTTTCAGGGCACCTTTTCCTCGCCTCCCCTTTTCCTCGCCAACGTCTTCAGGCCCCTGCAGTTCAAAGAGAACTTTACCGGCAGGATTAAGATGTTGTTGAACTTGGCAATTTAACTCCTTGAATTATACAGGTGGCTTCTGCAATGGGCAGGCTCCTGAATTTCTACAATCACAATGTTTGTAAAATTAATAATGGATCACAATGTTTCAGTAATAGGTAAAGTTTCCCCTTCAGTCATGTCCGATCCTGGGGTACCACTCTGATGAGTGATTTCATAGGCAAGCCTCTTTTGTGGTAGTTTGTCATTGCTTTCCCTGGCTATTCTTTACCCCCTAGCTATGAGCTAGGTACTCATTTACCGACAAGGAAATGGATGAATGGCTGAGTTGACCATGAGCCAGCTGCCAGGATATCTGACCCACAGGGGGCTCAAATTCCTGACCCTCAGGGGGCTCAAATCCTCAATTTATGTGGAGTGGCAGTGCAAGCACTTTAGCCAAATTTCAGTGCCGCTGACAGCTCCTGTGTTTCAATAATAAATGGGTGCAAATTCTGGAAATGAAGAAATAATAGGCAGGGTCCCACATTTGCCAAGTTTGTTTTCTATTCAGCTTGGATCCGTTGCCCACAGTTTACACACCACAATGCCGTATCCATCCAATACAGAAAGACAACTCCCTCCAAACCTGTGTCCTCCTCCATGTAAACCCTCATTTTCTCCTTGAGTCTATGTGCCAACCCTTAAACTGCCCAGATTCCTACACTGAATATCCTAGGCAGGGAATATTTCCACCTGTGTTTTTTGCCCCATAGATCCTTCATGTTGTTTGCTTGGAGGTTGAGTTTATTCTCAATAAAATAGGTGATCAAACACAACAGCTTGTTGGACTTACTCAGACAATGCCTAATATACACAGGGTGTGTGGGCCACTGTCAGATGCTGAGCCCCCTCCCTAACCGGGGTGGGGGGGTCACAACCAGATGACAGTTCCCTCCCCACCCCAGTTGGATGAGCTACCAATGACTACCACAATAAGCAGATGCACACATTTCACATTCAAAAGGTTGCCTGATAAAAGGATGGAAGGGATTCATTTTAAAAGTAAACTATTACCGGTAATGAGCCCAGTACCAACATTAGATCAGTTCTCTGAAGCCAGTGAGGTGCAGTGGATATGAGTGGGGGACTCTAATCTGGAGGACTGGGTTTGATTCCCCACTTCTCCACATGCAGCCTGCTGGGTGATCTTGGGGCAGTCACGGTTTGTTTAGAACTCTCTCAGCCCCGCCTTCTTCACAAGGTGCCTGTTGTGGCACTGGGCGGGAGGGGGCGGGAGAGCCGGTTAGCTGCTTTGGGACAGGATATAAAAACCAATTCTTCTACTACTTAGGATAGTTTCAAGGCTTGATCACAATGTTTTAATGTCCATAACATGAATCTTGCCAAAGAGCCTGCCCAGGTTCTCGCCAGGGTTGTGAAACCAGGGCCTGGCCTGTGCCATTTCTGTCTGTAGGTGGAGGTTCACAGGATCACTCTTCCATACAAAATAAATTCCCCTCCACTCAGGGCGATTTCCCACTGGCGATTAATCGTGGGATAGTCATCCGAAATATCCAGGTTTCCTCGCGATCTCCCCACTGCCGAACCACGGAACACAGATCAGTCCCATTTCTGGACCTCCCGCTCTTATCATGGGATTTTCCTGAACCTGCTTGTATATGCACCTTTTTGAAAAAAACACCCCAATGGGAGCTAATAGGAGATGGGGGCTACACATTTGAGGGTCCATAACTTTGGCTCCCATTAAACCAAACTTCACCAAACCTGGAGGGTATCATCAGGAGGGTCTCCTAAAGATAGTCCGAAAATATTGGTGCTGCTAGCTTAATAATTGCACCCCTGAGAGCAGGCACACCCCCCCCCCCCCAAGTAGTGCCCGATGGCCTCTATGCCTTTCACTTGAAACATGCAGCGCAGTATGCGAGGATGCTGGAACCTGGATGAAAAGGTGCCGATTCTTTTGAAACTTGGTTGTAGCAAGATTAAATTTTCAGTGGGAATTCGGCCTCAGAAGACTATCCCTTGACACCTTTTTTATTTTATTAGGTTTATATACCACTGCTCCCTATTTATGCTCGTGGTGGTTTCCAACATGTACAACAATCCATGGAACAATTTAAATATAATTTAACTTACTACAATTAAAACCTATGACAATCTGAAACTTCTCAATAAGAGGATTTTATTTTCTTCATGTTATGAAGGAATAATAATTGATATGAAGAGTCAGCACGGTGTAGCAGTTAAGAGTGGTGGACTCTAATCTGGTGAATTGGGTTTGTTTTTTCCGCTCCTTCCACATGAAGCCTGCTGGGTGAACTTGGGCTAGTCACAGTTCTCTCAGGACTCTATCAACCTACATGGAGGCAGGCAATGGCAATGAATGTCTCTTGCCTTGAATGGTGAAACAAGGATGGTGAAACAAGGGCATTAAATCCCCCCTCTTGATCAACTCAAGCCTTCCTTTGAATAAGCAGGAATTTCGTCACAGAGATAATCTCCTTTTAAAGCTTTGGTTCTTCCCTCTTCTAAAAATATCTCCAAGCCCCTCCTGAACTGGTGCATGTTTCATGTTTGGGTTCAACCTCTGCCATTTTGCTTCCTGCTTCAGGCCTCTTTTATGCCTGACTTCCTCGGCTACATATTCTTCCCTTATCTGAAGCTCAGCGAACTCCTTACCAAATCGATCATTGGTTCTAATCTATCACAGCACCCAGCCTGCCTTAATGTAAATCTGATCTCATCTGTTATGTAAATCTCATTTCTCCAATCTTTGCTTGTTGCGCTCAATATATCAGGAGTTGGGATTCTTCAAAGATGTCTGACCTTGAAAAGCTGCCAAACAACCAGTGAGAAAGCAAGATAAATCTTGCCTGTCTCTGACTTTTCTTTACATGGGTTGCTTCTGCTTGTTTCAGGAATTAGCATGCAAAACAAACCTTGCCTTAAATTTCCCTTCCTGACCAATGTGTAATTGAGATTGCTGGATGAGATCTTGGTTTAGGCAGCATAGGCTAGGGCTGCAGGGGAAGTCAATGGGATTTCATGACTGCCCAAACTGCGTTTAGAAGGATTGCCCTTATAAAAGACCCCCAATGGCTGTATGGTAGTCCAGACTCAACTAGATTCCATAATTACGGTTCTCTGCCTAGGCTCTTCACTAGCTTCAGGTAGGCGGTTCTTGCACTCCAGATGTTATGGACTACAATTCCCATCAGCCCCTGCCAGCATGGCCAATTGGCCAATTGGCCAATGGGAATTGTAGTCCATAACATCTGGAGTGCCAAAGGTTCGCCATCACGGCACTAGCTTGTGCCTGGGCTGTGCCACTGTAGACTAGGATGAATTCATGATTGAATTCTCTAAGAAAATTATTTCATTTATCATGTAGGATTTAAACTTTCAGGCCTTGTGAAAGCAGAAAGACAGGCCCCTTCCGGACACGCAAAATAATGCGTTTTCAAACCACTTTCACAACTGTTTGCAAGTGGATTTTGCTATTCTGCGCAGCTTCAAAGAGCACTGAAAGAAGTTTGAAAATGCATTGTTCTGCATGTGTGGAATGAGCCAGAGAGTATCAATTCTGTAAATCAATCAATCAATAAATGTGCCCTCAGTTTCTGGCTATGCTGGGACCAAAATGTGGACCAGCTAATTGAAGCTGAATCCAAACAAGATAAAGGTAACAGTGTTTGGCTGAGGGGAGAAACATGCTCATTACAGAGGAGATTCGACCTCTCAAAGGCCCCCTCCGCACATGCAGAAAAATTCACATTCAATCCACTTTCACAGTTGTTTGCAAGTGGATTTTGCTACTCTGCACAGTAAAGTCCAGCTTCAAAGTAGATTGAAAGTGCATTATTCTGCATGTGTGGAAGGGGCCAAAGCCACACAGCCATGGAAGGTTCCTGGAATCAACACCATACCAGGACATGTACAGAGGAAAGAGGGCTGCCAAAATCAACAGCTCATATTGCACTTGGTGGGGGTCATCAGAAATACCTTTGACGGTCTTTCCGAAATGATTTGGGGTTATAAACCTTTTTTACGTAGTACACTGCTCGACATGAAATCTGCACAGATTTCAAGTGGGTAAAATTACATTCCATATGTTTTCTTGGAGCAGAAGTGCCAGTGAACAACTAATGGAAGGAAGACCAACTTCAACAAAATTTATGTTCACCACCTACTTCCATACGGTGTCAAATTCATTTCTCCAGATGTTATGGATTCATATGTTCCCATCTATCATCCCCCTGCCAGCATAATGCTGGCAGGGGGATGATGGGAAATGTAGTCCATAACATCTGGAGGGCCGTGAGTTTGACACCTATGACCTACTACTTTCCTATAAAATTGTGGCAATTAATGTTGTAAGTCCTAAGTTGATATTAAAAACCTCTCCATATAAGCAGCAAATAGGCTACCTCAATAAGGTTGGTTCCTTTCTTCTGTCCCCTAGGTTGTCAGTAAAATCCTATGTAGTGTTCACACAGTATACAGCCTTCAGACTTGGCACCTGGCTCACCAGTCCTTCTCTTGTGCCCTCAGAGCCCATTCCTATGCTACTCAAACTTTGTGCCATCAAGGTTTGGTTCAGCCACAAACTTGACCTGAAATACCCGAGAAGCATCTCATAAGGTAGAATGTTTGCCCTATTAGACATAGCCTTGGGCAAAGCACAATGTTTTCTGTGTATTGCTTAATAAACCCTGCTCAAAGGAGAGCCATGATGCTCGCCAGGTTTAATGTTATGCCTTCTGCCTTGTTACATGGCAGATTTAATAAGCAAGAAAAGGCTAAAAGATTGTGCCCGTGTAATGATGGCTCAGTTGAATCTCTGGCCCACCAATTACTACACTGTCTCAGATTCAAGGAAATCAGATCCAAGTATGTGAATCTTACACCTTTACATTTACCCAATCTCCCCAATTTAATTACACTACTTGCTGGACAATTTAATTACACTACTTGCTGGATAATCCTGATCCTTCTCTCTGTATGATAGAGGCAGACTTTCTCCTGGAAATTACTAAACGCCAGTAGATTTCCTTCGACCTAACATTTATTTCCTGTATTATATATGCTTTTTAATCTGTTTTTATTATTGTTGTACTGTTGTCTATGCCAATAAAGGCTTGCTAAAAGAAATGTTTTCTGTGCTTTATCTCCTGTGAAAAAGAAATACAAGTTGTCACCTCAGAAGACACGTCTTCATGTGCTCTTAAACGGGGACAAAAAAAGAACCACCATTCGAGCCCAAGACCCTCTTTTTGCAGATCAGCAAGCCTAGAGAAATGTCCTGATGCCCACGAAGAACATAGCGCCAAGGGAAGCGCAAGGGCAGAGAAGCGCTTTTTTTACTGACATCAACAAAACAAGGAGAGCTGCAGCTCTCCCGTTCAGTAAATGGAGAAAGAGGAGACACCAGAGAGTGTAATCAATTATTCACACCTACCACAACTTGCAAGCAAAGAATCTGCACCTTAGTAATCAGAATCGCCAAGGTCAGGGAGTGGAGGAATATGCTGGGAAGTTAATGCACAGCAGTCAGAGTTAGACACTAACAGAGAAAAGGAAACGAGTTTGTGCAAGAACCGTAAGAAAGAGTCAGGAGGGATCACATCAGGAATCCATCTCAACCAGCATTCGTTTTTCAAGCAGTGGCCAGCCAGATTCCCTCCCAGAAGCTCATTAAGGGGCAGCTGACCTCCCCTGACCCAAACTCAGAGGTACACAACTCCCAAACACATTGAGCTACTGACCGCAGGCACTAATCCTGCATGGATTTGTCTCATTCACTTTTAAAGCCACCTAAGTCAGTTGCTTCCATCATTTATCTGACTATGAAGGAGAAAAATTTAATGTGATCTAAGGCCAACACTTGCAACTAGAGACATAATAAACCTTAAAATATATTACAAATCAGAGATGCTTTATGCCTATCATATTATAACCAACAAAGGGGCAAAATTAGAATAAGAAAATTAAATAAAAGTCAATTAAACATTACCCATCCAATCTTGTTAGGACTGTTTAAAGGTAAAGTTTCCCCTTCGGTCGTGTCCGACCCTGGGGTACCACTGCAAGCAGTGATTTCATAGGCAAGCCGTTTTTGTGGGGTAGTTTGCCATTGCTTTCCCCGGCTATTCTTTACTCCCTAGCTAGGTACTCATTTACCGACCAAGGAATGGATGGATGGCTGAGTTGACCATGAGCCAGCTGCCAGGATATCTGACCCACAGGGGGCTTCGAACTCCTGACCGTGTGAGTGGCAGTGCAAGCACTTAACCACTACGCCACGCGGCTCCTTAGGATTATTTAGTGCTATGAAATTTATAAACTATGACACAGGACTTGGTCACAAGCTTTGCAACTTGTGGATGTTCATCGGTGAGAACAACAGCGTTGTGCTTACCTGTAACTGCTGTTCATCGAGTGTTCTTCGGTGCAGGCTCACCTTGGAACAATGTGGGGTTGCACATGAAGACCGTGCAGATGAACATGAGTTCCTACTGAACCAGGATAACCAGTAGTCTTTTCCAGCAGAGGACCTAAAATCCTATTATTAAACCTCACTGTAGAAGTTACATCTGAGGAAGACGTGATCTGCAGTTTCTGCTTCACCAGCATTGTCCGGACAAAGTCTTTGCAGGCTTATCTGACTATGAAAGCCAGCTTGGCCTAGTGCAGGGGTTGGCAACCTGCGGCTCTCCAGATGTTCGTGGACTACAATTCCCATCAGCCCTTGCCACCATGGCCAATTGGTGGCAGGGGCTGAGGAAGATTGTAGTCCATGAGCATCTGAAGAGCTGCAGGTTGCAGACCCCTGGCCTAGTGGTTAGAGTGCTAGATGAGGATCTAGGCAGCGTTTTCAGGCCTCTCGCTATGGCGATGGCTTCCCTAGAAGTGCCGTCATGGTGCCCATGAGGTCTCATGCCCTGCCCCTCCCCTCAGAAGCTCCAGCCGGTATCCTAGAGAGACAGCCAAGTTCAAGTTCACACTCCGGGATGAAATTTGCTGGATAACCTTTAACCCCTCGCTTTCTTTCAGCTTAACCTCGCAGGGTTGTTGTTGTGAGGATAAAATGGAGGATGGGGAAGCAGAGTTATAAGCCACTCCGAATCCCATATTGGGGGGGGAAACAGAGTAGAAATATTTAAATAAACAAGAAACATGACACCTCAGCAATTTTCGTAAGCACCTTTAGAGTTAGTTGGTAATTATATCACTGGTTCTTCTCAAATTGTTCACTGATTGTTTTAGAATTATAATAATAATAATAATAATAAGCCTTTATTTGGCATAACAATAATCATAACACAATAAAAAACCTGAGATAAAAGGTACACAACTACAAAGGTTTAAGTTAGAATATAAATTATTGATTGTGCATCACCTCCAGTAAAAATCGTGCTACCAATTCACACGTTTCATTGTCAGAATTGTCCAGAAGGAAAGGAAGTCTACCTGATTCTCCCATCTCACTAGGTATCCTAGAAAGAATATTGGAATATTTTGATCTGATATTAGCAAATTTAGGGCAGCAAAGCAGTTGATGTGACTTTTTTTAGAATTATGATTTACTTTGAGCCAAAAGAAAGGCATTGGCAGAAATGGCTGATTGAACAAAGAGTCCCAAAGGGGCAAAATGCTGACCTTTTGGATCACCAGCAGAGGGTGGGCTAAAAAAATCCAGCCTCCCACATATGGTCTAAAAAGGTGTTGTTGTTTTTCTGCAGCAATGTAAAAGTTATTTACCTACCTTGTTTCCAACACAGCATGGAAACAATATCTCTAAAATGCTTTAAACACTCACAAAGAGCACCCTCTAAATCCTACGTGTTATTATTACTGCTGGACGGAGTAATTATGGCATAGTAAAGTTGGAGGAAGGCTCCAGACTTGGCTAAGCAGAACAGTAGGATACCAGCCAGTTTCTCAGAAAACACTACAGTCCCTTGTTATGTGATGCTTGGAATTTCACGCTAAGGTCATGCTTTGCACTGCTGAAATTGGACAGAAAATTGGATGTAGTTGTGAAACTAATCAATAGCAATTAGCCCATATGTTGCTGCCCGACTCTCACAATCATCTAGGCCAGGGGTGGCCAACCTATGGCGCTCCAGATGTTCACGGACTACAATTCCCATCAGCCCCAATTGGCCATGCTGGCAGGGGCTGATGGGAATTGTAGTCCATGAACATCTGGAGCACCATAGGCTGGCCACCCCTGATTAGGCATTCACCTAGAAGAGAGCAGGGAATGCATGTCACACATTGCCCTCAAAGCCCCAGTTGGACAAAGGGCACTCAGCTGGGAGACTCCACTGGCTGCATCCAAAAGGGCCAGTGTGGTTTGCACCTGCTCAGTTTGGCAAAGGCCAGTTCGATTCCACAGCTGGACTCTCTGGCCCTGATCAAACTGGCCTATTTTTCTGCGCTCGGGCACCTCCATTTGTCAAAAAAGGGATATGTCAGCTGCTTCTGAATTCAGCAGAGAGTGCAGCTACAAGCAAGTAAGCAGTCTTAAGCCGTGCAATATGCTGCTTTTCACAATAGTATCACCCAGTGCTCTCTACTAACAGTTTCATAGCCAAGAAAGCAAGACTGTCTGAGGATTTGGGGGCGGGGGGAAGGTATATTCCAGAGGAGCAGCACGTAAGACTAACTAAATAAATAAGCAGAGGTGGGATCCAGCAGGTTCTCACAGGTTCCCAAAAGTAGGTTACTACCATTGTTGTGTGTGTCGCAGAGGGGGGGTTACTACCATTGTGGTGATTTTGCCACTGTGATTTTTTGCACTTAAGTTACGCCTCCTCCTCTCAGCAATGTAGGAAGGCCGCAGCAGGCTGTGAAACTTGTGATCTGGCAAGAGGTGCACTGGCATGCGTGGCAGCCTCATGTGCCATCTCGTGCATCTACGTTTCTCCCAGCCAAGGGTTAGCATGGCGAAACTGCGTCCTTGCCACAGCCCCGCCCAGGAATGCCCCGCCCCGGAATGCCCAGCCATGCCCCTGTCGTGCCCCGCCCAGCCTCATTGGCGCTACGCCACAGTTTGAATCGCGCCACCATGGGAACCTGTTACTAAATTTTTTGGATCCCACCACTGTAAATAAGGTACTATTAGAAGGGTTGTCAACTACCAAATGGGGTTTAGAGATCTCTCAGAATTACAACTGATCTTCAGACTACAGAGATCAGTTCTCCTGGAGGAGGCTGTTTCAGAGAATAGACTTTATGGCATCATCTCCCCTTCCCCTCCGTCCGCTAGGGTGGGTGGGCTATGATTTCATATCTGCTTCATGAGACAAACAGGCTGTTTGTCCATTCTGGCTCTTCAAAAGAGTGGACTTTGAATGCTGGAGTATTTCAGCTGAAAGGGGAACAGCTAGTAATCTGAATTAATACTATTACCATCTAGTTAGTCCTTTTGATTTAACCTTTGTTACTTTAATCCTCACTGTTCACTGTTCTCTTTAGAAATATTGTTGCACTTTAAGTATATCTTGTGGTGCTTGTCTTCAGAGGGCCTCAATCTAATCCTAGCACCTGGGCCTAGCGGCCTGACCTTCCAGGTTATTTGTTTTGTAAAACTCACCAGGCAAGTGGTCTGCCTTGCAGGGGTGACTTCCTTGACTTTCATCCCAGGAAAGCTGGAAGCTTGCCCCTTGGCTTGTGGCTGTAGATAGCAAAAAGAGGCTGGTGACAGCTTCTAAGACTGAGGCGTGAGAGCTCACACCCCACGGTTGTATAATTTTGTACCTTGCTGGCCCATTCCAAGATTCCCTTGGACTAGGGTTCTTGACAACAGCCTACTGTGTCAGCTGCACAAAATGAAAATTGTTGCCACAGGGTTGGCTGAGTGTGATGATACAACCAATGAGATGGAAACGGCTAGGAATTAGCTGAAGTACTTTGGGGGTCCAAGTTCCCTTTCCCACTTGGGATCCAAGTGCCTCCCTGCATTCTATTTGTATATCTGTAAATAAAACAAGTACTGCAAACTCACTATAGGTTTCTGGTGTACCTTCCTCCAAAGGGAGCCAAACTCAAGCAAGCTCTGTCCCTAATCATGAACAGAACATGTTTCGGTCTGGGAGAAAAAAGACTGGGGGGAAGGGGAAGACAAAGAATTCAGCATCATCAGCAATTCAGCCCTCATTCCAGTTGAAAAAAGAGCTCTACAGATGTTCTGGAGAACGGCTCGTGCGAAAGGAAGGTTGGATGAAAGGACCGTGCATTTTGGCACTTCACATAACAGCCCCTTTTCACCCACGACCTACCAGATGTAGGAAGTCCTAACTGAGTATAAACACCTCCATGTCCATTTGGCAATAGAGCAACACCTGATCAACTCCTGGTTTTTCTGTTCTCAGTAGGACGGCATCCATTCTTGCTCTTTCCTCCCCAAATGCCGGGGGCGTGGTCTGACATCAGCCACACCCTTTGGCCACTGGAGCCAGTACGGTATTCCATCTTAAGGTCATCACTTGAATGACCTCTCCCCCCACCCCCACCCCCCGTCACGCGTTTCAGCGTCTGAACATCCGACCTGATGAAAAGTTCTACAGAACTGCATTTTTGTCATTTGGGTTGGTCTCAAAAGAAATGCTATGTCTTCTGCTTTTGGGCCATGCTATAAACCAGGGGTGGCCAACCTATGTTTGTGGACTACAATTCCCATCAGCCCCTGCCAGCATGGCCAACTGGCTGATGGGAATTGTAGTCCATGAACATCTGGAGCATCATAGGTTGGCCACCCTTGCTATAGG
Source organism: Sphaerodactylus townsendi (assembly GCF_021028975.2). NCBI lineage: Eukaryota > Metazoa > Chordata > Lepidosauria > Squamata > Sphaerodactylidae > Sphaerodactylus > Sphaerodactylus townsendi. Next base: position 36,951,834 of record NC_059438.1, read on the forward strand.
CTGATGTGTCTTTTATAAGTACTTCAAGGCACATTTTACATCATTCAACCAGTTCCCTGATTTCCATGTTCCTTGCCACAGACAAGGGATTTTTTAAAAGCTCAAAATGCATGAGTGGTGACAGGCTTCCTGCTGTGTGCCACAGGGTACAAAAAGGAATGCGAAAATGTGGTTTATCTGTCTCAGCTCCATCTTGCTTCCTCTACCAAAATACTTTATGCAGATCTATTTTTAGAAGTTGGCCTTAATTTCGGAGATCGACACTGCAGAGATCACACATTCTATCTAAGCCCCACATTCCACCCAAACGATACCAACGTTTAAAAATAAAATACACACAAACCAAAGTCAACTAATAAACATTGTTCTTTTATTTCCTTTCCTCTAGGTTAAATGGACTCCAGTGTGTTTCACCCACCCTACAGCTGTGCAAATGTGCCAATCCTACTACTGTCAGACAAGCGAACAAATATTTTCAGTCAAATCCAATTCAATATGTACTGAGAAATGTCCCATCGATATCAAGGTAAGTTGTCCACAGAGGTACATGCGGAATTGTGATGACAGCAAGAAATGTGTGTGCCTTTCTCAGAGCAAAGAGCTGCAGCTTTCAGTGAGCTCTGTAAAGGTCAAGTTAATTGTCAAGCTACATGCTTCCACATCACCCTATTATTTTTTGTTGCTATTATTACTCTTAAGAATAAACGAACAGGGAATGCTTGTATCAGAACAGAAGTTGATCAATAAATTGCCCAGCACTGCCTGGCTGCAGACGGACTCCATTAGAACACTGCTATTGACTAGCAAATCCTGGTTTAATTTCTGTCGCAAAGGAAATTCAGGACACCATCAGATGTAACGTGTTTTGTTTTTTAAGGAGAAGGGTTTGGATTTGTACCCAGCCTTTCTCTCCTGTAAGCTGACTCAAGGTAGCTTACAAACTGTTTCCCTTCTGAGTACTAGGTGGGGCTAAGGGAGGCTAAGAGGTAGGTGGGGCTAAGAGAGTTCTGATACTAACCCAGGGGTCTGCAACCTGCGCCTCTCCAGATGTTCATGGACTACAAATCCCATCAGCCCCTGCCAGCACGGCCAATTGGCCATGCTGGCAGGGGCTGATGGGATTTGTAGTCCATGAACATCTGGAGAGGCGCAGGTTGCAGACCCCTGTACTAACCCAAGGTCACCCAGCATGCTTCATGTGGAAGAGTGGGGAAACAAACCCGGTTCACCAGATTAGCGTAGGAAATCGAACTTGGTTGTCCAGAACAGAGTCCACTGCTCTTAACCACTACATCACGCTGGCTCTTTAAAAAGCGTTCTTGTGAATTATTAATGCATTGAAATGCTTCTTGACTGTCTGTCCCTGCACAAGCAGGCCCCACCCCTCTGTAATGGTCAACTTACCTACCCACCTTTATTCGGAGCATGCTCACGATAGCCAATGCTGCGAGAAACACTCCGTGAACGGTGGATCAGTTCCATTAACAAAGGAGCCCCTGAGTCAAGACACTGTGAGCATCTTATGTCAGGGGATGGCTCCTTCCATCAGAGGAAAGCATTTCTGCTTGTGCAATGGATCCACAAGATCCGACCCAGCGTGATGGCATCAGGGCATGTTAGAAGCAGGAGTTCCAGGTGAGGAGGGGAAGGAGGGGAATTGGTACAGGAATGTGGGGTTTATCAAGCAGCAGCTCCACATCATCGCCGTGGTGGCGACCCTTTGGCACTCCAGATGTTATGGACTACAATTCCCATCAGCCCCTGCCAGCATGGCCAATTGCTCAGGAACATCTGGAGAGCTGCACGTTGCAGACTCCTGGGCTAGTCACAGTTCTTCTGAGCTCTCTCAGCCCCACCTACCTCACAGGATGTTTGTTGTGGGGGGGTTGATCTGGCAGGGGCTGATGGAATTGTAGTCCATAACATCTGGAGTGCCAAAGGTTCGCCACCACTATGGCCTATTTTGCACGCACTTTCAATCCACTTTCACAATTGTTTGCAAGTGGGTTTTGCTCTTCCGCACAGTAAAATCCAGCTGCAAAGTGCATTGGAAGTGGATTGAAAGTGAATTAATACGCTTGTGCAGAAGGGGACCTATTCTTTCTGCCCTCAGACAGGAAAACTGTGCTCAGCCCCACCAGTATTCGACTGATTCCAGTGGAGAAGTTCAGCACCCGTGTCTTTCTCCCATTTAAATTAATGGGACTGAAGCGTGGGTTGGCCAGGTGATGTCTTCCCAGCCCCCAGCCGCAACTAAGCACTTCAGCTCTTTTAAACTTTAATGGGGCTTAATTGCACTGGATGGCAATATTGTATTCTGCAGCTGGGGAGGAAGAGTTGGCACTCTGAGGTGGGCTCAAATCCATGATTTTGAAGGCCACCCAAAGCAGTGGAGATTTTATTTATTTATTTAGCCAACAAGCCATTGCTAAGCTACGGCAAACCCACAAGGTTTGCCATAGACATTCAGAGGGAGTTTGCCATCACCTGACTCTGTGTAGCAATCCTGGACTTCCATGGTGGTCCCCCATCCAAGTACTTACCAAGCGCTTCTGAGATCTGGTGAGATCAACCTAGTCGGGGGTAACCAGGTCAGGCCGGTGAAGAACACAAGAAATGGACCTCTGAACACTCGTGAAATGGAAATCTTGAGATATTTTCATTTCTGATGATTAGACCTCACTTCCTGTTTGTTCAAGCAATCAGTTTAAGTTTTCTCACTTCTTGATTTGATAAGTCTTTTTTTAGAAAAAAAAAATCAGCAGTATATTAAGAAACGGTACGAAAGTGAAAAGTGTGAATCTCGACATCCCAGTTTCACAGCCTAGTTCACCTGTGAACTCGCTCAGTAGCCGTAACACAGGGCTGAATCCCTGGCCAGCCCCTTCCCCCCCGCCCCCCCCAATGGGGCTGCCTCGAGCAGACAAAGAAGCGGCCTGGCATCCTTTGTGGATCCAAGCCACTGCTGGTTATATCCAAGCCTGGATCCGGGTTCAGATTGCGGGGCGGGGGGGGGTCCAAGGGGCAATGGCTGAAGGTTGCTTGGGGCAACAAGGTACTTTGCCTTTGTCCTGGGTAACTTTGGGTCAGTCACGCACATTTGGCATAGCCTATCTCACAGCATTTTTAAAGCATAGAATGGAGGAGAACACTGTGGAAGGAAGGAAGGAAGGAAGGAAGGAAGGAAGGAAGGAAGGAAGGAAGGAAGGAAGGAAGGAAGGAAGGAAGGAAGGAAGGAAGGAAGGAAGGAAGGAAGGAAGGAAGGAAGGAAGGAAAGAAGAAGGAAGGAAAGAAGGAAAAAGAAGGAAGGAAGGAAGGAAGGAAGGAAGGAAGGAAGGAAGGAAGGAAGAGAGAAAGGAAGGAAGGAAGAAAGAAAGAAAAGAAAGGAAGAAAGGAAGAAAGGAAGGAAGAAGGAAGGAAGAGAGAAAGGAAGGAAGGAAGAAAGGAAGGAAGGAAGGAAGGAAGGAAGGAAGGAAGGAAGGAAGAAAGGAAGGAAGAAGGAAGGAAGAGAGGAAGGAAGGAAGGAAGGAAGGAAGGAAGGAAGGAAGGAAGGAAGGAAGGAAGGAAGGAAGGAAGGAAGGAAGGAAGGGCCAGCCACAGTACAGACCACACACAGACCATACTCGACCCCACACAGTACAGACCATATCGACCCCACACCATCACCCATGACCAGGATGCTCTTGCCCAAGATTTTCAATTGGCATACTATTCCTTCAATGAAACATATTTAAAATCATGGAATCATAGAGTTGGAAGAACATACAGTCCAACCCACTGCCATGCAGGAACATATAATCAAAGAATTCCCAACAGATGGCCATTCATCCTCCTTGAGGCCCCTGCTATATTTTATTATCTCTGGCAGTGTCCATATTGGTTTCATCTTTGGGCACTGCCAGCTCCTCTTGGCTTTAAGACCAGGTGCCATCAATATGGGTTTTAGACTGCTGTCATGTGAATTATTATGTTGCACATTGAATTTTAAATGTTTTTAGCTGTGGTTTTAAGTAATCTATTGGACATTACCTTGTATTGTGAACCGGCTAAAGCCCTCTGGGGATTAGGCGGTCTATGAAATCCAACTGATGATGATGATGATGATGATGATGATGATGATGATGATGATGATGATGATGATGATGATGATATTTAAAAGCCTCCAAAGAAGAAGACTCCACCACCCTCCAAGGCAGCATATCCCAATGTTGAACAGCCCTTCCTGTCAGGTAGTTCTTCCTAATGCTTAGGTGGAATCTCTTTTCTTTTAGTTTGAATCCATTACTCCATGTCCTGGTGTCTGAAGCAGCAGAAAACAAAACTTGCTCCCTCTTCAGCATGACATCTTTTCAGCTATGATGTCACCTGTTTTCCCTCTCTTCTGCATACCAAATATGCCCAGCTCCCTAAATCTTTCCTTATAGGCCATGGATTCCAGATATTTTACCATTTTGGTTGCTCTCCTCTGGGCCCGTTCCAGCTTGCCAATACCTTTCTTGAATGGTGGTGGCCAGAACTAGACACGGTATTCCAGATGAGATACAGAATAGAGTGGAACTATTGCGTTCCTTGATCTAGACACTATACTACTGATGCAGCCCAGAATCGCATTGGCTTTCTTAGCTGCCAAATCCCATATCGAAATATGAGTGAGTGAATTGTATGAGCCACCTCTGTACATCAGAGAAGTTCTGGAGCCAAGATGGGCTGGCTGCGGCCCATCTAGAATCCCCACGGTCCACTGCTGCTTACATTTACAAAACGAATGAGTGTGTACTCAATGACTAAGCCATAATGATTCCGCATTAGGATGCCCACTCTTGCTTAAGAACCTAACAATTGCCCCAGCATTCTTTGTAAGAAAATCAGCAACTAATTTCTGGTAGGCAGTCTCCCTCAAACAAAACTGGTTCATCTTCTGATCTTCTAAAAAATGCTACTCTACTGTCATTGGAAATTAGATAGTGTCACGCAGCGGATCCAAAATCTTATTAGCAATAATTCCACATCCTGGAAAAGATTCATCACGGCTCATGGTTTCACTATTTCTCAAGACTTCCATGTTATAAGAACAGCCCTGTTGGATGAGATCATTGTTCTATCTAATCTAGCATCATGTCTTACACAGAGGCGAACCAGCTCCACTGGAAGCCCAACAACAGGGCATTAGAACATAAGAAGAACCCTACTGGATCGAGTGGCATACTGCTAATGGGGACATTGGCTATTCCATGTCCCCGAGCTGCACGTTGTCAAGTCCCACTCCCCTCCCAGCCTCCCCTTTCAAATACCAGGCCTTGGGGGGGGGGCACAGCAGGCTGCCCAGGTGGGTGCTGATATGCAGGAGTTGGCCTGCTGCTATGCCACCCATCCGAGCTGCCCCCGAGCCCTGCCCTCCCTGCTGGCTCCCATAAGTGGGGTGCAGGGGGGGACACGGGGAGCCGGGCAGGGGGGAGCGGTCATGCCCATGGGCACCATTTAGGCCTGGTACACCACTGACTGGATTAGACCAGTACTAGTCTATATAGAACAACATCGTGTCTCACCCAGTAGCCAACCAGTTACTCTGAAGGGACAACACAGGCTGAGATCTTCCCTGATGTTGCTTCTGAATTCGAAAGCTCTCTTGAGTTGCCACAGCTAGTAGCCATGGATGGACGTCTCCTCCATGAAAGTGTCTGTTCCTCTTGAAAGCTATCATTACATCCTCTGACACTGCCTTCCACATATTAGGCTTTTTCCATATGTACAGCTTACCACAGACTTTTTCCATAGGTGTAACCTTGTGTATTAGAAATGTTTTCTGTGAAATCATTCCACACACCTCCAATCCCCATGTCACCTTACAAACTGGGTCTGCAGTGAGGAGTGAGCAAAATTGTCAAAGGAAGTTGCTTTTGCAGGGGAAAACTGACAAGAATCTGCAGCTGTTTCCTCCTGCAAAAGCAACTTTTGATAAAGCTGATACAGTTGACCTGGTTTGTGCCTGTGCCCTTATGTTACCTGGCTGATGCAAAAAAGAATGTAAAAAAAACCTTTTCCAAACGAAGGACAAGGGGAAAGAGAAAATGGTTGAAGGCAGTGGCGTGGTGCTCAGGGGATGGGGGGCATCTTGCCCCGGGCATGCACTGGAGTGGGGACGTGGTGGGGGTATTCCGGGGTGGGAGCGTGGTGGGGGCGCAGGGCACATATGTGCCCCGGGTGCAGTTTCCCCTCACTACAGCTCTACTTGAAGGGGAAATTGGTCAGCTACAAGGGGATGTGGACGAAAGCAGGTGTTTGGTGGGATGGGGAAAGAAAAAAACATTTCAACATGATTACATGCTTAAGAGAAACTGGCTCAACAGATTTTAAAGAACATCGCAGTAAAAGTGCTCGGGAAAACAACAAAGGAAAAACATTTCTAGAACCAGAGGGAAAAACATGCAGAAATAAAAAGAGGGAAAAGCAGTTGACATCAAGATATGTTGTAAAAAAAACTTGTGTGAAAAAGACCCCAAACACTTATGGAATGGAGAAGACTTCCCTTTTGCCAGTCAGGAATCCCTTGTCCATCAGTTTGATTGTAGGGACATGAATTCTAATATTTTGGGGGGAGATACAATTATTTCTACCTGTTTTCTCTGCTCCGTGAATAATTTTGTAAACCTCCAACATGGCCCTTCTTTTGGATAGAAGAAGAAGAAGAAGAAGAAGAAGAAGAAGAAGAAGAAGAAGAAGAAGAAGAAGAAGAAGAAGAAGAAGAAGAAGAAGAAGAAGAAGAAGAAGAAGAAGAGGAGGAGGAGGAGGAGGAGGAGGAGGAGGAGGAGGAGTTTGGATTCATATCCCCCCTTTCTCTCCTGTAGGAGACTCAAAGGGGCTCACAATCTCCTTGCCCTTCCCCCCTCACAACAAACACCCTGTGAGGTAGGTGGGGCTGAGAGATTCCCAGAAGCTGTGACTAGCCCAGTTGGTCACCACAGCTGGTGTGTGTGGGAGTGCCACACCTGAATTCCCTGGATGAGACTCTGGTGCGACCCAGAGTTTTAAACCTTTCTTTATAAGGCGTCCCAACTCATTAGCTACCAGGCAGCCTTATCCAATAGCCAGGCACCCACCACTCCTAAGGAAGCTTCTCGGCAGCATGAAGAGGCTTAAGACGCAAAGAGCCTCCCCACCACTGGGAAGTCCCCATTGGCCTTAAGGGACTTATGCCTCTTTTTCAGTTGCACACATCCAAAGTCCCAGCAGCCAGGAGGAAGCCAACTAATGTCAGCTCCTCTCCTAGCCTCGCCCCTGGACTGCCCTTACCACGTCAGTGGTGCTGGGGGCATAGGGGCACTGGCATGGCATCCAGCGCCATTTCCTACTACTGGGGAGGGCTGCTCCAGCTGCACGCCTGTAGATTCGCCCCTCTCTGAGGCAAGTGCTCTGGAGGGGGCAAATCCTGGGGCACGGCATTGCACCACTGCCGATGACAGATCCCACCCCTGCCATTTTGGATGGGGCTGTTAGCCATCCTGTTCTATAGCTTTTCCGGCTCTGCAATGTCCTTTTTGAGACAGGAACAGAGGAACGTTATCAGAGGTGGGATCCAGCAGGTTCTCACGGGTTCCCAAGAGTAGGTTACTAATTACTTGTGTGTGCCGAGAGGGGGTTACTAATTGGTGATTTTGCCAATGCTGGTTTTTTTGCCTTAGCCACGCCCTCCCTCTCAGCAGTAAGTAACGCAGAACTTTGAAGCAGTCTAGCATGGTGTAATCAAGGCGTGCGTGGCAGCCTGCGCCTGCGTGCATTCGTTTCCCGCCCAAGGACCGGCACAGCAGCTGCGTCCTTGTCACAGCCCCTCCCAGGAATGCCCCCCCAGAATGTCCGGCCACGCCCCCATCGTACCCCCCCATCCCCACTGGCGCTACGCTACAGTTTGAATCCCACCACCATGGGAACCTGTTACTAAAATTTTTGGATCCCACCACTGGACGTTATAACAAGGGGCGTTGTAACAAGGACATTATAACAACGGCGTTATAGCAAGCTCTACAGAGGGGTGTTATAACAATAATCCCCAGCGTGGAAGTTGCCTTTTTCATCACTGTTGTGCAATGTCAACATTTTCATTGAGCAGTTCACTATAACCCCAAGATCTCTTCCCCTGTCAGTTTCAGCAAATTCATACTCCACTATTATACACATAAAGGTGGGAGGGTTTGTTCCTACTCTCTCCTTCCTGCCACTAAACCAACTTTTAATCCATTAAGAGGAACCACCTGCTTCTCCCACAATTGCTAAGTTTACACAAGGGTCTTTAGTGAAGTACCAGGTCAAAAGTGTCTAGGAAGTTCTACTATACAACATCTACCATGTCTGTTCTGTTCCTCCAATCAGGACTTGCACATTATTTCACTTCGCTGTGCATTAATTTGCTGAATCTTTTTGTGCAAATTTCATTCGAAGGAACGACCATTTTGGCTTCCCATAACTGTTAACAGAATCAATTTTGCAAGGAAGAACCATTTCAGCAAGATGGTCGCTAAAAAACCTAATACAAACAGAACAAATCTCCTATCCTTTCCGTTAACAGGGGATGAAGGAACTCAGGCAAGCTGCTCTGAAAACTGAAGTGAAGTTTGAGCCAGGCAAAGCCTCATTTTGTGCTAACTTAAAAGAGCTGACTATGCAATTCCCATAGTGCACCTGGGCAGCACAATAAGAGCCCAGCTGCTTTGGATTAAACAAGTCCAGCATTCTGTTTCCAACAGTGACTAGCCAGAGGCTTTGCTCTGCAAAATTCACAAATAACACAAGCATGCACAGCACTGTTCCTGTTGGTTGCTCTTTCCCAGCACACTGCATCTGACCATGGAGGCTCCCTTCAGTTATCCTATCTGGTAGACATTGAAAGACCATGGAAATCCCAGGAATCCACTTCTAGAGCCCCCAGAGCGCCCTACATACGCCCAATAAATAGTTCCTTCTGCTTGTCTTGTATAATCCCAACCCCAAAATGCAGCATCAAGGGAACAAGTATTAGAGCCATCAAATACGCAGTTTACCTTATGAAGCTTACAAACTGAATTGGGAACACTGGACGAAATACGTTAAAGAGGAAAGCGGAGTACAAATCTTACCTATGGAATACTAAAATAATACTGTTATATTCGAAAATAGATAATAAGGGAATAAAAAGGTAGAAATATAGTATTAATAGGGAAAATGGAATAGAAAATTTTAAAGTATTATTTATTATTACATGAGAATTCAATATGTACTGATATTAGATATATTGTAATGATAGAAATATATGAAACAGAGCTTGTATAATTAATATAACTTATATATATATTTTAAAAATATTCTAATAAAAATTAATATACGAAAAAAGGGAACAAGTAAAGGACTGCGGGTGATAGGGTCTCTGCCTTTTAACTGAAAATCTTAGAAGGCGATTTAATAAGATGGCATCTGTTCAGGATTTTCACCTCTGAACCACTTTCTCCTTGGTTCTGGTGGGTTTTCCAGGCTGTGTGGCCGTGGTCTGGTGGGTCTTGTTCCTAACGTTTCGCCTGCATCTATGGCTGGCATCTTCAGAGGTGTATCACAGAGGGAAGTCTGTTTCACACTGTGTCACAGTGTGAAACAGACACAGCGTGAAACAGACTTTTCTCTGTGATACACCTCTGACATTTTCGTCCACAGATGTTGGTATGAAATGTTAGGAGCAAGACCCATCAGACCTAGAATGCCACACAGCCCGGAAAACCCCACCAGAACCGAAAGCTTGAATCAAAATGTGAAAGCCTTCGACAAAACACTTCCTCCTTGTTCCACTTGGAATCAGAACTACCCTGTTTCCCCTAATATAAGACATCCCCGAAAAATAAGACATAGTAGAGGTTTTGCTGAAGTATGAAGCGATAAGGCATCCCTCGAAAGTAGGACATCGCGAAAGTTTTTGTTCTGTGCTATGCCCGGGATTTAACAGAACACAGAAAAATAAGACATCCCCTGAAAATAAGACATAGCGCATCTTTGGGAGCAAAAATTAATATAAGACACTGTCTTATATTCGGGGAAACACGGTCCCAGGCAAACCTCTTTCTCCCTTCCCCCAAGCCACTTAGCCCTGGAAAAACCTGCTTACCACCAGAATGGCATTAAAGTGGTCACTCTTCACTTTCTGCACCTGGATGCAGGACGTGGGCACTTGCAACATGTTAGCACCTTTGCCCAGGTTGCCAGCAGCGTCTCCGTTGGGCACCATATTGTTATTGCGGGTCTGAACGCCTGTGCCTTCAGCGCCTCCTGCACAGGAAAGGCTGTGCGTCAGTTTGGTCGCATGCCGGGCGCATCCTTCAATCCATCTCCGGGGTGAAGTGGGAGCCTGGCAGCATGCGGACGTTGTAGCGGTACTTCTCGTACTCGTCGTCGGGGCAGCAGCAGCAGCAGCAACGGGTCGGGCCGGTCCGACAGTTCACAAGGCGCAGGATCAGTAGCACCAGAAGGAAACCAAAGAAAAGGCAGGAGAGGCAGCCCAGCGAGACGATCAGGTAGAAGTTCAAACGGGTGAGCGGCTGGCCGCTGCGGGCCTCCAGGCTGTCGTCGAAGTCCGGCAGGGCCTGGGGCAGAGAGTCGGCCAGCAGGACGCCCAAAGTCAGCGAAGTGGAGAGGGGCGGCTCGCCACGGTCCTTCACGAGGACCACTACCTTGTGCCTGAGTGCATCGCTGGAGCGCAGAGAGCGGGCGGTCCGCACCTCGCCGGCGTCGGGGGAGACGCGGAAGAGGCTGGCGTCAGAGGCCTGCAGCAGGTGGAAAGACAGCCAGGCATTCTGCCCGCTGTCCGGGTCGTGGGCCACCACCTTGGTGACCAGGTAGTCGGCATCAGCCAGGCGGGGCACAATCTCCACTGCCACCGAGCCATTCTTGGACACTGCTGGGTAAAGGATGTGCGGGGCATTGTCATTCTGGTCCAGAACAGAGATGCTGACCAGGAAGGCAGCGACCAGGGCAGGTGAGCCGTGGTCCACAGCCTCCACCTGAAAGTGGAAGCTCTGGAGCTGTTCGAAGTCGAAGGAGCCCTTGGCGTAGACGGTGCCGGCCTCGGCGTCGATGCCCAGGTAGGCAGAGAGGGCCGTGCCCTGGATGTCGATGTCCCGCAGCTGGTAGGAGACGCGGCCATTCTCCCCCAGGTCTGGGTCAGAGGCCGCCACGTGGAAGAGGGAGAGGCCCGGCTGGTTGTTCTCCGTCACCTCCACCTCTCGCCGCTGGGTCAGGAAGCGGGGCGGGTTGTCGTTCACGTCGGCGATCTCCAGTCAGTAGCTGCCTTCTGGTTGACCATGGGCGGCATGGAAACGAAAATGGAGGCGGTGCGAGTGATTTCGTATCTCGGCTAGCCGTCACGCGGTCCAGCAGGCCGCTGGTCACCAGGGTGTAGTAGCTGTCAAAGGAGGAGCGCAGCTGGAAGGGCAGCTGGGTGGGCACCTGGCAGATGACGCGCCCGTTTTCGCCGGGGTCCCGGTCCGTGATGCTGAGCAGGGCCACCACCGTGCCCAGCGGGGAGTCCTCGGGGACGGGGCTGGAGAGGGAGGTGACCACGATCTCGGGCGCGTGGTTGTTCACGTCGGTGATGTCCACCAGCAGCTTGGCCTGGCCGGAGAGGCCGAAGGGGCCCCTGTCGCGGGCCTCGACGAAGAGCTCCAGCGGGGGCGTCTGGCCGTCCAGGGAGCCAGCCAGCCGCACCTCGCCGCTCCGGCCGTCGACGGTGAAGAGGCGGCGCAGCTCGGGCGGCGTGCTGTTGCTGAAGGCGTAGCTGACCTCGCCGTTGGGGCCCTCGTCCGGGTCGGTGGCGCGCAGCTGGGCCACCAGGGCGCCGCGGGGCGAGTTCTCCAGCAGGCCCGCCCGGTAGACGGGAGCGTTCAAATGACGCGGGCGGCAAGCTGTCGTTGGTGTCCGGTGCACTGCGGACCGCGGGGGAGCTGGGTGCTGCCCGAGCGGGCCGGGCTGCCGCCGTCGAAGGCGGTCAGGAGCAGGCGGTGGGCGGCTTGGCGCTCGCGGTCCAGCGGCCGCTCCAGCACCAGCTCCGGGTAGCTGGTGCCGTCGGCGCGGGTCTGCATGGCCAGGCCGAAGTGGGGGTCGGCGCTGAGGGCGTAGCTCTGCACGGCGTGGCTGCCTTCGTCCGGGTCGTGGGCGCTGGGCAGGGCCAGGCGGGCGCCGGGCGCCAGGAACTCGGCCAGGCTGAGCTGGTAGTCGGCCCGGGGGAAGCGGGGCGCGTGGTCGTTGACGTCCAGGACGCGGAGGCGCAGCGGGTGCAGCTCCAGCGGGTTCTCCAGCACCAGCTCGTAGCTGAGCGCGCACGACGGCTGCAGGGCGCAGATGCGCTCGCGGTCCACCGGCCGGCCCACCGACAGCGCGCCCGTGGCCGCCTCCAGGGTCAGGTACTCGCCGCCCGCGCCCACCAGCCGGCCCTTGCGCGACGGCAGCCACGCCGCCTCCAGGCCCAGGTCCCGCGCCACGTTGCCCACCGGCGCGCCGCGCGGGGTCTCCTCGGCGATGGCGTACTCGGCCGGCCCCGGTGCCGCCGCCGCCGCCGCCGCCGCCGCCGCCGCCACCGCGCCGCCACACACCAGCCAGCAGCAGCAGCAGCAGCAGCAGCACAGCAGCGACAGCCGACGCCCCGGCCGCATGCTGGCCCCGCCGCCGCCGCCGCCGCCGCCCTCAGCTCCCCGCAGCGCCGCCTTCGCCCGTATCAAAAAAACGCCCCGCCGCCGCTGGGGCGCCACGCAGCGCCTCAGCCCAGTCGCCGAGCTCCCCAGGGGCAGCCGCAGCCTTGGGCGGCCGCGGTCACGTGAGCAGCAGCCGGCCGGCGGCCCCACAGCGCCGCCTACGGGACGCCGGCGCCACTGCCGCGCAGCAAGGAGGAGACAGCGGGCGGAGGCAGCGCCCCTCCCGCACCGGGGGCGGAGGGGGCTGCCGGGCATCGAGCTGCACGGATCGGAGGGGCCTGGGCTGCCCCTCCGCACCGCTCGCCCCACTCCCCCCACCAAGGGAGCGGACGGGGAGGTGGGAGGCTTTGGGCGCGTTGGGCTCGGAAAGGCTCCCCTCGTCCCGCTTTGGAAGGGGCGCGCCTGAGTCGGACCCCAAGTAGCCCTTGGGACCTTCGCGGAGGCCACAAGGAGGCGGCCCCACAAGAGACGGAGGAAAGGGCTTAGCCGCTGCGGAGCCGGGAGAGGTCCGGTCGCCACGCTCAGAGCGCCTTCTCCCGGCCCCACAGACGGCTGCGCCCCCCTGCCTTCCCATCAAGGGCCTCGCAAGGACGGCCGGGCAGCCTCCCCGCTCCAAAGTCCGCCCCTGCCCTCCTGCCCCGCGGGAAGCACAGGCCGGTCGAGCCACCCCAACTGAGCCACCTTCGGTGCCTCTTGGGACGGACAGAACTCCGACAGCGCCAGGCTGGTGTCCAAGGGCGGGCTCCGCTTGGCTGCCTTCCCACCCCGGTCTGGCGGCGTCTTGGCTGGAGCCCGGCAGCAGACTGGCTCGGCGACCCCCTCTCCAGCGCCAGGAGCCTGAGCAGCCTCGGGAGGGGTGACGGGACAAGAGGAGCCCCTCGGCCCCTTCTGAGGGTGGCTCCCCGAGAGAAAGGGGCAGACGTCAGGGCTGGCAGGAGCGACCCCCCGCCCCCCAGCAGATGCTGATGGGATCCTGGGTCCAAACAAGAGATCCCCCAAGAGGTCGCCCCCCAAGATCCCCCCACCCAGTCCGGGGTCTCCAGGCAGTCTTGAGTGGGAGGCGGGGGGAGATACCGGTGGGTAAAGCAGCGGAGGGAGGAGCGTTCTCCAAGCCACGCCCCTTGCGAGAACGGACCGCCCACCTGTCAAGCCGCCTCGCGCGCGCCTCTGCAGCTGCCTGGAAGAATCGGCGTCGGGATAGCGGATCGCAGCTCCTCCGCGGTAGGCAGGCAGGCAGGGCGCCCCTTTCGCCCTCGGGGAGCCTTTGCGCCCGCCTCCCGCACCGCAGTCGGTGGGACGTCACCCAGGTCTGGACAGAGACCCAGGCAGCCTCCCTGCAAGCCCGCCTGTCATCAGAGACACGATAGTTACCCTCTCCTGCCTCTCGCCTCAAGGACCTCTCCAGCTCTCCCAGGGTCTCCATCTGTGTGGACTAAATCCTCCACTTGAAGGAATAACCAGAGGCTCCGGCCTGTTAAACCTCTAGCTCTTGTTCTAGTTGGAGGCTGATGCCTCCCAGACTAGAGAGAAGCTGCCCGAACTGACTGCCAAGCCCTGAGAAGGCCACCCCCAGCCCAGCTCCCCGGCTGGGCCAAGCAGACTCCTGAGGGCGGGATCCCTGGAGGAAGAAGGCAGAAGGGGCCGCTCTTCCCCTTCCACCCCTCACCATTCTGCAGCTTTCTTCTCAGACTTTGTTGGGGGGGGGGGTGCAGGGGGACACTGCAGGTGATGCTGGGATTCTTTCCAGAAAAGTGGGACTCTTCCAGGACAAGAGGTGTTGGGGAGACGTGGGGATTGGGGGATCAGAAGACTTGGCTGGGGTGATGCAGGCTGATGAAGTTGCCTTGTGGCAAAGCAGACCACTAATACTGCTAGGGGTTGCCTTTTCCCTCAGTCACTGGCCAATCCTTCTGCAACTGGGGGCGCCGGGAACTGAACCTGCTGTTCAGCCCCTGAGCCACAGCCCATCACCATCAACTCTGCCCCCAAGGCGCTTGAATTGCACCTCCTGCACCTCTGTCTATGTGGCGGAATGGTGAGGACAACCTGGCTAGCAGGGAGCGGCACCTCTTCCTGGGGAGGGGCAGGAGGCTGTGCCCAGCAGAGGGAACCAGACAGGTGCTCTCACCAGCCTAACACCAGCTAGGGGGCACCTGAGGAGAGAGCTGGCGCTGTCCTGTTGGGCTGGGAAAACTGCAGCTTCTTTAAAGCCATCAGATCAGGCACCAAGCAGAGATGTGCTTTTGGGGTGGCTGCCCATCTGCTGGGTGGTTCTCTCGGAAGGGAGCAACTTCTCGTGAGGAGGCTGCAGCGAGCTCCTGTGATCCAAACCCCATCCCTAAACGTTCAGCTTTTGAAAGAAGGAATTTCCCTGTCTTCCTGGAAGGAACGGAAGCAAAAGCCTCAGGAGGGATGAAGCAACTCAGCACCCAGGTCAGCTCCTCAGCCTTGCCCCAAGAAACCAGGAGTGGATGCAAAGGAAGTCACAGTTCACAAGGAGGCCAATTTCCGGTGGACTCTCTCCTAGGGCCTCCTGCTTGTGAGGATTCCTGTGGAAATCATCTGTGAATCCAGCCAGACACGTCTCAGGTGCTCAGGAGCAGCAGCAGCAGAAGGCCATTGCTTTCACATCCTGCATGTGAGCTCCCAAAGGCACCTGGTGGGCCACTGCGAGTAGCAGAATGCTGGACTAGATGGACTCTGGTCTGATCCAGCAGGCTAGTTCTTATGTTCTTATGTTCTTATGTCTTGCAAATTGAAATAAAAGATCTGGCTGCACGGAAAAGCCACGCTTTAACTGGTCGAAGCTTGAGTGTCTGGTAGCGCTTTGCACGTTTTAAAGTTGGAAAATTCAAAACTATCAAAAAGAAGAGGAAGACGTAAAAGACCACGCAAGACAGGTATGCCTGCCTTCTCTTTTAGTATCCCTACTCGCTTTTATGTCTCCCATGTCCAAGCATGGTGTAGTGAACTTCTCTTTCCTCGAAAACCTAGCTGAGACATAATGGGACTTTACACAAACCCACAAATACACACAACAACAACCAACTTCCCTGAATTGCAGCACTGACGTTCCTTCCTTTCCCCTCAAAATGTATCTTTTACTTTCTTTCCTCTACCTCTAGAATATTATACCTATAAGTTCCTTGGATATGTCTTTGTTATACTATATTGAGAGAGAGAGAAATGTTAAAACTGTGAGCTCCATTTGAAGACAGAGGTACTTAGTACATGTAATTGTATATTAAAAAAGAGTTCCATTTTGACCCAAATTAATTTGTGTCCTGGTATTCTTTCCTTCATTCTGACAGAATTGGTCAGGACATTCGCTTTATTTTTCCCATCTGTAGGGAAACGTTTTGTATAACTTATATTGAGCTGTTGCAACCAAGGTTCATTCTGCACAGCATATTTATAACAAGTTGCAGTCGTTATAAATGAACTCATTTCCCCTTTTTTATAAATGGAAAATGAATTCGTTTATAACAATTGCAACTTGTTATAAATATGCTGTACGGAATCTACCCAAGTGACGGGAAGAGGCTCTGGTCATTTAGAAGAAGAAGAAGAAGAAGAAGAGGAGGAGGAGGAGGAGGAGGAGGAGGAGGAGGAGTTTTGATTTATAGCCCCCCTTTCTCTCCTGCAGGAGACTCAAAGGGGCTGACAATCTCCTTGCCCTTCCCCCCTCACAACAAACACCCTGTGAGGTGGGTGGGGCTGAGAGAGCTCCGAGAAGCTGTGACTAGCCCAAGGTCACCCAGCTGGCGTGTGTGGGAGTGCACAGGCTAATCTGAATTCCCCAGATAAGCCTCCACAGCTCAGACGGCAGAGCTGGGAATCAAACCCGGTTCCTCCAGATTAGATACACAAGCTCTTAACCTCCTAGCCACTGCTGCTACTCATGGGTGACCTCCAGTTTGCTTCATGTGACATGTGGATTGTCATATCAACCCACCAAATAAGGAGAGTTTGGATTTATACCCCGTCTTTCTCTCCTATAAGGAGTCTCAAAGCAGTTTACAAACTTCTTTCCCTTCTTCTCCCCACAACAAACACCTTGTGAGGCAGGTGGGGCTGAGAGAGTTCTGGGAGAACTGTGAATGAATAGCCGGAGGAGCAGGAAAACAAATCCAGTTCACCAGATAAGAATCTGCTGCTCAGATGGCAAAGTAGAGAATCAAACCAGGATCTCCAGATTAGAGTCCACCACTCTTAACCACTACACTGCGCTGGCTCTAGAACAGTGGTGGCGAACCTATGGCACAGGTGCCAGAGGTGGCACTCAGAGCCCTCTCTGTGGGCATGCGCAAACAGAACTCATCATGTGGGGGGGATAGCCCCCCCCCCACATCTAGGCTGGCCTGGGCCACTGGGCTCGATTATCAGCATTAAACCTAAGACCTAGTTTTGGGGAAGCAGTGTAGGTAACCCTGTTAAGCACTGTTAAACCCTACTGATTTTCATGAAAAGAACTAAAGTACGATCCTTTACCTGGGAATAAGCTTGGTTGCTGGCAATGGGGCTTGCTTCTGAGTAAACCCTCCTAGGGTCGTGATTGACCCGTTCGAAGAGTTGCATGGTTGCTTCAAAGCAAAACCAACTACTACCACCAAGCTTACTCCTGAGTAATGCATGCCTCGAAGCCAACCTTTTTTTTTTAAACCAAAACCTCAGAATTCAGGTTAAATTGCCGTGTTGGCACTTTGCGATAAATAAATGGGTTTTGGGTTGCAATTTGGGCACTCTGTCTCAAAAAGGTTTGCCATCACTGCTCTAGAATTATTATTGTTCCTACAATAAAGCTATATGAGGGTCAAGCCATACCTTCTATTAGTGGTGGTGTATCTGTCAATGCTTATACTTTCCACGAGGAGATCAGGGCAGCATTTTGGCCTGACAACACCCCATAAGGCAGTTAGACATAGCAAAAAAGTGGCCCAGGGCAACCCAGTGAGCTTCTTTGCGATCGTTGCCAAAACTTTGGAGTAACATCAAGTAAAATCCACTAAAGTACCAGACGCCCCTTCCTTGTGACACGAAGGGCTGTTTCCTTTAACAATAAAAAATTGTTAAAGAACAAGAGGAGGAAATCACACTTGTTTGTTGCTAGTGTGAATGTATAATGTTATATATAATGATATGTAATTAATATATTAATTGTATATAATGGTGTGTGTGTGTGATATATGTGAGTGTGTGTGGTATATATTATTATTATTATTCATTTATTTGGTTTAACAGGCCACCCGTCCCCAGAGGGCAGTGCACAATAGATAAAACACAATAAAACACAATAAAATCAGAACAATAGCAATATAAAATCAGAAGAATAACAGTATAATGGAACACGGAATGTAATGACCACTTATAGGCTGAATTCGCCCTTCACAAAGTGAACGCGCCCTTTAAGGAATTTGTAACCAGTGGAAAGAAGTGGAAATGCACAGACATTTGGACTTTTCAGACCACAATGCAACCAATTAAGGCGTTTCTCTCTTGCTGCACTGTCTCTTTATTTTCTTATGCTCCAGATGCTGGTCCTTTATGAGACCACATAACAACAGCCAAGTTCTCACAAAGTCATCTACTGGTACAGCTAAGGCAAAGTGTCTTTCTCTGGTACCTGGGGGAGCGACAAGAGCAGTTGCATCCCTCAGACTGTAAGATCTGTGGGGCTCACCCAAACATTCTGACTGCTCTGGAAGGCTAACATTTTACCTTCCTCCACTTTGAACACCATAACAACAGCATGTTAAGGTGGCCATGCAACACATACTTAACAGGGAGTACATACACCCAATGCTTTCAACCACTTAACAGGGAGTACATACACCCAACTGCTTTCAACCACTATGTCTCAATTTTGTCACAACTTTTTCTACTTCCTGTGTCCCTTTCAGTTACGCAGGTTTGTTTTTCCTTTTGAATCGGCATTAAAAATTTAAATATTATGCACTGGTGCGCATAAAAAAGATCAGCAGACTTTCTTCTAAGTAGGCATGCATAGAACTGATGCACCTATGAGCATGTGTTGTCCAGAGAATTATGTTTCAATGTTAGTGTGAAATGCCTACTGCTCCTTTACCTTCACCCATTTGCATATACCTCAAGTGGTGATCTTCTCATGCCCCGCCCTACATTCAGGGACTACCTTAAGAACATAAGAACATAAGAATTAGCCTGCTGGATCAGACCAGAGTCCATCTAGTCCAGCACTCTGCTACTCGCAGTGGCTTACCAGGTGCCTTTGGGAGCTCACATGCAGGAGGTGAAAGCAATGGCCTTCTGCTGCTGCTGCTCCCAAGCACCTGGTCTGCTAAGGCATCTGCAATCTGAGATCAAGGAGGATCAAGATTGGTAGCCATAGATCGACTTCTCCTCCATAAATCTGTCCAAACCTTGCTGCTCTGCTTGCTCTTCACCTTCACCTGTCTGCACCTAAAGTGCTGAACGCAGCTCTCTTAGTTGAGAATTTGGGTGTGAGACTTCAGGAATACTAATGGAGATTTCCACAACACGGCTGTTTCCATGTCTCTCATGAGTGCTGCGTAGGTGGAGGAAAAAGCAAAAGAGTAGTAAGAAGGTGAAGAGCAAGCAGAGCAGGTAAAACCCCCAAACACGTTCACAACACCCCAACAGAGGTGGGCAACCACAGCCAAGACTGAGTCGTTCTGAATCTCCCCCCTCCCCACAAAAAAAAAAATCCTAGGGGGAAATTCAAACAGAATCCGTTTTGGAAGCTCCTCTGGATTGCTTCATGCCCTGAAGATAGAAGAAGAACAAGGAGAAGAGGAGTAGTAGTGGTGTGGATTTATACTCTGCTTTTCTGTCCTGTGATGAGACTCAAGGCAGTTTACAAACTCCTTCCCTTCCCCTCCCCGCAACAGACACCTTGTGAGGAAAGTAGGGCTGACAGAATTCTGAGAGAACTGTGACTGAGCCACGGCCACACAGCAGGCTTTGTGTTAGTGTAACCTCTATCTGTGGGTTCTGTGGGGCAGAACTTGGAAGGAGTTGCAAAGAACTAAATTCTTCCTGCTGGTGGTTGGCTTATGAAGACTTCAGAGGCTTGGTGAATGGGATCCAAGATGATGAAGGTCCCCAAACGAACTCCCATCAACTACATACATAGCAAGCCCTGAAACAAGGTGCTAAGAGCTTATAAATAATTAAATCAGGGTTCCAGCCTGGTAGCCTTGCTTCCTCCAACTTCACCAGTTTTTGCAGCCTTCTGCTGCCTTGAGTCTCCACCCCTTTCTGGGTCAACCCATTCTGAACATAGGGGTTACATTAGGAGTGGGGGAAACAAATCCAGTTCACCAGGTAAGAGCTCATGAGAAGGAATGGGGAATCAAATCCGGTTCACCAGATTTGAGTCCACCAGCTTTTAACCACTGCACCATGTGAACCCATACATCTGCCAGCAGAAACTACATAGCTCTGGAACTACTAAGAAACCATTAGAATCTTCTTCCACATCCACTGCTGCATTTACAAAGGTAAGATGGAAGCACTGGATCATTACTGACCCATGGGATGAAATAACATCACGATGGCTCATTCCGTACATGCAAAATAATGCACTTTCAAACTGCTTTCAGTGCTCTTTGAAGCTGTGCGGAATGGCAAAATCCACTTGCAAACAGTTGTGAAAGTGGTTTGAAAACGCATTATTTTGCGTGTGCGGAAGGGGCCGATGTTTGCTAGGCAAACTCTATTTATGGGGTAGGTTGCCATTGCCTTTCCCATTCATCTATACCAGAGGTGTCCAACTCTGGTGCTTCAGATGTTCATGGACTACAATCCCCATCAGCCCCTGCTGGCAGGGCCAATTGGCACATTTCAGATGTCACATTTCAGATGTCAAAGAACCCAGAAGACCATTTTCTTCAACACAGCCAATCACTGATATTATTACGTCTTCACCAATCCATCACAGTCTTCAATGTTTCACCTCAAATCTTTCCTGCGATGAAAGCAAACTCCTGGAATGCCAAGCACGAATGCCAAATCCCAGTGAAGTTTCATCTCAGCCTATTGTTGGAAATGTTCATCGCCCGAACCATGTTGTGGATTTTCCGAGATGTGTGCGATGGACTGGTAGTTTTTGCTCCTAATGTTTCACCTGCATCTATGGCTGGCATCATCAGAGGAAACGCATCTTACCATGACATGCCCCTGAAGGTGCCAGCTATAGATGTAGGTGAAATATTAGGATCAAAAACTACCAGATCGTGGCCACAAAGCCCAGAAAACCCACAACTGCCCTCATCCCACATCCACATGACAACTGGGGAGATCCCACAAAAACTATGCAACTACTTTGCATAAAAACCTTGAAATTGTGGCTATTAAGAAATCTGCATGGTGTCTGGACTCTAGAAGTAACTGCAGCAAGGAGCAATACGGAAGAATATTGGAATGAACTCTACATGGCACTGAAAATGCCTTCCCTGTCTGGCAGAAGTACATTTGGTTCAGGACCTTTGGTCAAAGGAGCTATTGTTAATGTTAATAAGTAAGCAAAAACCGTAAATTTATAAATTGCACAGAATAACCAAATAATGTATATTTACCATTAAAAACCTTGCAATATAGCAAGAGAAAACAATTACAGAGATATCTGAGAAGGTAAAAGCATCACCTGACTGCCAATTCTATTTCAACTATGGCTGTAATTTAAAAAAAAATGTTTTACGTCATATATAGTCTGCCTTTTTTTTTTACTAAGACTAGCTGCATGACACAATGAAATCATGGGCTCATTCCGCACACGCAGGATAATGCACTTTCAAACTGCTTTCAGTGCTCTTTGAAGCTGTGCGGAATAGCAACATCCACTTGCAAACAGTTGTGAAAGTGGTTTGAAAATGCATTATTTTGCGTGTGTGGAAAGGGCCATAGTTTTGATCCTACACCTTGATTCCACTTGCACAGAGCTGTCCTCCATGTCAGTGCGCATTCTTTCTGTTTCTGTCCATGCAAGTCCACCATCTTTCAATGAGCAGAAACAGCCAAATGCAAGAGACCTGCCCAAATGACTGTGAAGAATGGCAGAAGAAGAAGGAAGAGACAAGATGCAAGGGTTTGAGGCTACACAGAATGGATAAAGAAATCGGCTCTGGCTGAGGAACTTTATGATATCTCATGATGAGGACCTGCAAAACTGCTTCTGTTAACCCCTTCATCCTAATTATTGTTCATTTTGTAATCACCAGTTTGCTAACATGATAACATATTTCAAAGCATTTATGGGGAGGGTGTTTTACTAGGAGCTGAGGATTTACCCCATTGAAGTTAAAAACTAATGCATTTCAGCCACTGAATGATAATGGCCCCTTCCGCACATGCAAAAAAAATGCGTTTTCAAACCAGTTTCACAACTGTTTGCAAGTGAATTTTGCTATTCCGCACAGCTTCAAAGAGCACTGAAAGCAGTTTGAAAGTGCATTATTTTGCATGTGCTGAATGAGCCATAAATTGCTCAGGCACAATACTAGCCTAAATAACTGTGGCCTTGCATGGCAAATATCTAGCATCTCTTAACAGATGAAGCCACTATTCGATGTACTTTTTAAAGTGTGTTGCCAAAACTTTGAAATCAGATCTGGAGAAAAGTTAAAAACTATGTATCATGTAAAAACTATGTATCGTGTGTATCATAATTGTAGGCCAATTTCATTTATTTGTCAAGGAACAATTAAAGTTACTGAAATGATAAAATATGAAGCCCACTCTTGATCCTAATCTAGCTCAGTTCATTTTGTATGTTCAAATCTAATGGTCCTTAAAGGGAGAGGGGAGTAAAATAGGGAAAATATCAACACAAGACTCATAAAACAGGTGGCCCTCACAATTTCTTCCTCTTCAGCATACATTTATATTTCAGTTTTGACACTGGAACATTAAAAAAAAAGCAAGCAAACATTAAAAACTTGGCTTGAACTGATAAAAACTGACCAAACTGTGTAAAACTCTTTCCTACCAGCAAACCTACCAATTATTCCAGCCAAGCATTCTTGAGTAGATAGGCTGCGCATAAAACACAGCACCTAATGAATAATGAACAGGACCTCTACTATCTACAAAATACAGATGGAAAAATACCTTTTTACAGAGATGCTTACTTGTATTTCAAAACATTCAGAACGGCTCTGGACTTTCCACCCCTGGGGAACATTTGTGACAGATGAGTCTTCAGGACCTTGGCCAGAGGCATAGCTGGGCCAGATTACACCCAGTGCTCATTCTGTGTTATCCGCTCCCCCCCCCCTTACCTTAGTTCAACCTGGAAAAGCGGCCTGTTCCCTTCAGGCTAAAAAACACCCTGGTGGAAACTACACTTCCCATGAGACCCTGGGGCTCACAAGGTCTCCTGGGAAGTGTAGTTCCCACCAGGCCGTTTTCAGTCTGAAGGGAACAGTCCGTTTCTCCAGCTTGCACTGTTTCACTAAGGTAAGTGTGTGGGGGGCGCGGGGGGCGGGAAGGGGAGGCGGGGTGATTTTCTGCCCTCCGGCGCAAGCCCGGTGCAACACACGCACACACACCACCCCCCAGTAGCTCTGACTTTGTCACTATTCTGTTCATATAAAACTTCGAGACAACAGAGGAAGCAAAATAGAAACCCCATGCAATTCCGGCATTATTTTAGGTCTGGTGTCAGTCCAAGCAATTATATCATATCACGGACACCAGCACTTTCTCCATTTCACACTGCTCCAGAGTTCCTCCCCACCCACACTTGGTTGCCATCACAAACATGTCTTTGGAACTGAGGGTGGGTGGGGAGAAACTAGCAATACGAAGATTATCAAATGCAAAAAAATGGGTTGGGGGGAAGAAAAGAAAAATTTCAAAATGGGGGTTATACCAGCAACACAGAATGGCGTCATCAAAAAACTGCAGCTAAGTAGCAACACCATTAGGTCAACCTATGCGAGCTATGGAAACACATCCACTTATTGGGTTCAGATCCAAATACTGTCACAATCTAGAGACCCAGCCTTCAAAACTCCTGGAGCCCATAAACCCAATCAACAACTTCAGACTTAACGACTTCAAAGTATAAATATTTACTTGAACCATATCAGAAAAGACATAAAATAAAAATCAAAAACTTTTAAGATAATTTTTTCTATAAGAAGCCAAATAGAACATACCAACAGTCTTTACTCAACAGATAGAGTTTCCAACAGACTTTTCTCTAAGAAACTTTCTTTCTTTTTATAGATATATATGTCACTTTAGGTCAATGGACAACTGGAAGTTGAAAGGGGAGGGAACAATGTCTCTTTTGAAGGACACATGAGTGACTATGCAGAGAATAGCAAGATCTTGGCAAGTTGACAAAAAATCTCTACTGTTCGCCTCAGAGACACTCAAGATCATGTGACTTTCACAGTGAAGTATAAAGTTGGTAAAAGTTCAAGGCAGACTTTCTTACACAAAAAAACCCCTTTAAACCTTCTACCTTCTACTTGAAAAGCTATACTTATACAAAGCACAAGGCACTTAATATATTTTTCTCAGAACATTTTATCAGTTTTAAAGAAGAATTAGATCTGGAAATTATTTAATAATGTTCAAAAATAATTGCCAAAAAAGTTGCATCCTTGAATTACTTTTTAATATACGAAACCACATGCCGCATTTTTTTAAATGGTGTGAGATGCATTGACTTTGCGTCCAAGCACAAATTACGGTCAATTTCCTTTGCAATAGGAGGTGTAAAAGTGGATTTTGAGTGATTTTTTTAAAAAAAGGTATCCGATCAAGACCTCAGTTTTCTTCCATCGGATAATTCATTCCCTAAATGTAGTTTTAAGGTGGGGATACATTTTAGGCACAAATACATTTTATACAAGTACAGAAAACTAAAGACTCACCTGCCCAGCAGAATTTAGGACCAATTCCCTCCCGTTCTCTGCCAAGACTGGAATGTTGGGGCTGAAGACCATGAGGTCACTTTTGGCTCCAGCCTCCCCATTCACGCCGGCCAAGATGTGGCTGTGCCGATTGGAATACGACCAGCTGCCCACTTCACTGGCACACACCAGTGTGGCCGTGCCAGGGCCATACATCATTGCCTCCTTCTCCTGCTAAGCTCTACTGGCACTTCGCAGGAGACCAATGCATTACCGCGAAAGGATCACCAGAAGGAACAAGCTGGACACGGAGCAGATGGCGATGATCAGGTAGAGATTGGCTGTATCTGCCAGGGGCTTTCTGCTCCCTCCCATCCTAGAGAGGTGGGCATCACTCTGGACAGCCTGGGCACTGGCCACCAATGACACACTGAACGTGGCTGTGGTTGACAGTGCTGGGTTGCCATGATCCTTCACTAGAACCAGCAGACTCTGGATGATGTTGCCCTCTGACTCCTCCAGAGCACGCGTGGTACTGATCTCACCACTGTAGAGCCCCACCCGCCATGGGCCACTGGATGCATCAAACAACTCATATCGAAGCCAGGCATTGTAGCCTGAGTCACCATCCAGAGCATGGATCTTGCCCACCAAGTGTCCAGCTGCAACAGGAACTTTCACCTGAATGGGGGTATCCTCTGCTAGGCCAGACACTGCAGGTGCGTTGTCATTCTCGTCCAACACAAACACTTGCACGGTCACATTGCCACACAAGGAGGGCAGCCCAGCATCCTTGGCCCTCACCTGGAACTCCAGCAGCTTCATCTCCTCGTAATCCAAGGGCTGCAGGGCATACAGCTTCCCACTCTCCGAATGCACCGAGATGTAGCTCGACAGTGGCCAGAGCTTCTCATCCAGCCAGTAGCTGACCAAGGCGTTCTCGGCCACATCTGGGTCTGAGGCAGACACTGTGAAGATGTGAGCTCCAGGGGGGTTGTTCTCCCTCACAAAGACTGTGTAGGAGGGCTGTGCAAAGGTGGGGGCGTTGTCGTTCACGTCACTGATTGGAACTACCACGCTGCTGCTGGCTGTCAGTGGGGGGTCCCCCTGGTCTTGGGCTATCAACACCAAACTATACTCGGCCACCTGCTCCCGGTCCAGTGGCTCAGCCAGTACGAGTGAGTAGTAATTCTTGAAGGTGGACGTCAGCTTGAAGGGGAGCCCAGAGGGCCACAGTGAGCAGGTCACTTGCCCATTAGCCCCAGAGTCCCTGTCTGAGATGCTGATGAGGGCCACCACTGTCCCCGGGGAAGAGTTCTCAGGCACCGGGACTGACAGGGATGACACTGTAACTTCCGGCGCATTGTCATTCACATCCAAAACTTCAATCAGAACTTTGCAGTGTCCTTTTATTGGTGGGAGGCCTTTGTCTGTTGCTTCTATTCCAATTTCAGCTGATGTAATACTTTCAAAGTCAAGTTCCCCATTTAATCTGATTTGTCCAGTTTTTGGATCTAAACTAATCAGTTCACCAACATTTTGTGGATTTACAGTTCGCATTGAGTACATAATATCTTTGTTAATTCCTTCATCAAGATCAGTTGCATTGAGACTAACAATTAATGTTCCTACTGTTGCATTTTCTAAAAGTTTTATTTTGTATACAGACTGATTAAAGACCGGTCCATTGTCATTTGCATCCAACACGTTGATCACTATATGAA
This sequence comes from Sphaerodactylus townsendi, assembly GCF_021028975.2. Taxonomy (NCBI): domain Eukaryota; kingdom Metazoa; phylum Chordata; class Lepidosauria; order Squamata; family Sphaerodactylidae; genus Sphaerodactylus; species Sphaerodactylus townsendi. The sequence goes on from NC_059438.1 coordinate 36,978,120, forward strand.
CAGTGCCTGTTTGCTGTGGTTTGCCACCATCAGTGGCTGTTAGTAATAAATTATGCATATGAGTTAATTCTCTATCAAGAGGTTTCTTTAACACAAGAACTAAAGACTCACCGTGTTCATCATTGTTTTGAAAATCCAAGGTGAAGTGTTCATTTGGACTGATTTTGTAGCTGACGTGAGAGTTTGAACCAACGTCATCATCGGAAGCTCCCTCTAGTGGGAAGGATGAGCCCGGAGATACAGATTCTGCAATAACTAGGGTTTGCTCAGCTGCCGGGAATACAGGTGCATTGTCATTTATGTCCTTGATCTCCACTTCCACATGGAAGACTCTCAGGGGATTTTCCAAGATCACTTCCAGGTTAATGGTGCATACCGGCATCTTGGTGCATAGCTCCTCCCGGTCTATCCGGGAATTCACAAATAAAATCCCATTCTGTAGGTTCACCTCCAAGTAGTCTCTGCGGCCTTGGGACACCATCCGGAACATCCGGGGCATGAGGTCGCCCACCTCCAGACCCAGGTCCTGGGCAATGTGGCCGACGAAGGTGCCATGCTGGGATTCTTCTGCAACAGAATAATGGAGCTGCCCCCTGCCCATTTCACAAGCCGTGTGGAGGAGAATCAGCCGCAGCAGCCAGGATCTCACCAGGGAGCATTGGTGCAAAACAACCATAGCAACGGTAGGTGATGTTCCTGGCTTTCCAAATCACATCTGCTCTCCAAAGGTGCCATTAAATGGTGAGAGATGTTGCAGTATCCGTTCCATCTTTCCCAGAGAGGCTCTTGTTCTTACGGTGTGGCTGGGAGGGGCTTTGATCTTTGTCAGAAAGAGCATTTCGATTTTCAGTGGGCAGCGACATCTTGTGACAATTGCTATAAATGCTACACAAATTTGTATTTTCGAGTTGCTGTGTCTTGTAGATTATTCGTTCAAAATTAATATGTTGCTTCCCAATATTTTCTAGCATTACTCCTTGCAAAGTTCGTCTGGAAGTTTTAGATTACTGATTTGAAAACAGCATAGCCCTAATCAACAACTCAGCCAGAGTATAAACTGATTTAAACTGGTCCCAAATGAACTTAGGTTGGAGCTATCAAGTCAAAGTATTTAAATGTTCTTGGCATTGCATAGATGTACCATGCAATCTAGAACTTCCCACTAAGAACATCTCTAATATCTCTAATAATAACATGAACAATCATGTCTTGGAGCAAGTAAGCCAATTCAGATACTTAGGGCTCCTATTCGGCTCCAATCCATCTTGGGCCCCCCATTGTAGATTAGTGGAGAACAAAGGTAAGGTGAATGCTGCTGCAATTCTTCGATTTTTCTACTCTAAAGGGCATCAGTTTGTTCCCGCTGCACTGAGAATTTTTAATGCTAACATCACTCCTCAGTTACTATGTGGAGCTCTAATATGGATCAACCAAGTTAAGCCATCCTTCGAGTCTGTACAGTCATATTTCTTAACAAAGAATTCTGGGGTCGCCAAAGTGTGTCTCATATGTAGAGAAACTGGGCAAATATCTTTCCCTCCACTGTATAATAACAAAGTGACCAACTGGGCATTACTTCAAGCTGACAGCCAAAGGTCAGGACCTTATGCTGGTGGAGTGGACACCCATGTTGATGCAAGTGTGCTCTGTTTCCAAGACATCATTGCGCCCCCCCCCCCTCAGATTGGGCTGCAAGCTATTGGGCTGCAAGTTTTTGGGCTGCAAGAGCAGCAGTGGCGTAGTGGCTAAGAGCAGGTGCACTGAGGGGGGAAGGGCAAGGAGATTGTAAGCCCCTTTGAGTTTCCTATAGGAAAGGGAGGATATAAATCCAAACTCCTCCTCCTCCTCCTCCTCCTCCTCTTCTTCTTCTTCTTCTCCTTCTCCTCCTTCTCCTTCTCCTCCTTCTCCTCCTCCTCCTCCTCCTCCTCCTCCTCCTCTGTTATGAGGCATTAAAATTCTCTTTTTAGTATGGATAAGTTTTTGTGGGCCCAAGGACTGTGGAAGATCAAAGGAAGCATTTACTATTTACTGCTGCAATTAACAGAGCAAAGTATTTTCTAGAATCCCATCTGAAGCGCATCTGGACCTCCCAAATTGACTCCTGGATGTTGTCCTGTAAGGGAGAAACGATCAAGGCCTAATTTACAGAAGGCTCGGAACTGGTCTGTTGAACAGAAAATAACATGGCAGCCACCTGCATTCACTCTGCAACCCCGGGCAAACAACAATAAATGCTTTCTGATGGAAAATGGGAACATTCTCAACTTCTTCTTTTTTTACTGTAGACAGGGCTGGCTCAACCCATTTTCTCATCCCAGGTGTTGGATTCAGGCAGAAGCAGGAACAGTTCAGAGAGAGATGATCTCCCTCCGGTCCCATGATGGCTAGTTCCAGGACAGGTTTCATCCCATTTGGGACCCAGGTGCAGAGGTGGGATCCAGCAGGTCCTCACCAGTTCCCAAGAGCGGGTTACTAATTATTTGTGTGTGCCGAGATGGGGTTACTAGTTGGGTCTGCTTTTCCGTTAGAAATTCCATTAGGTCCAAAAATCATCAAGTCCTGTTGTTTCCTATGTGGCTGGTTTGCGAAGGTAGAAAACGGGATAATTCTCCCTGTTGGGCTGTTTTAAAAACATGTTTAAGAAATATGGTAAAGTTCCTTGTTTAAGGAAAGTAGCCTTCTTTGGATTTCTAGAAACAAACTTAAGTATTTGAAAGTATTAAGTATTTGACAGGCAGTCAGTTAGAGGAGAAGTAGTTGTTTCTGTTGGCAGCAGACGATAGGACCTGCTATAATGAGTTTAAATTATGGACAGAAAGATACCAGCTGGAAATTAGGAACTTTTTTTTTACAGTAAGAGTTTTTTACAGTAACAGAGAAATTATTAATGCCCTGCCCCCGGAATGCCCGGCCACGCCCCTGTCGTGCCCCGCCCAGCCCCATTGGCGCTACGCCACTGTTTGAATCCCACCGTCATGGGAACCTGTTACTAAAATTTTTGGATGCCACCACTGCCCAGGTGGCAGCAGCGCAGGTCTGTTTGGAGATGATAAATGGCACAAGCTACACTGGCTGGCTGCTCCTCTGCCAACGTGGTCCTCCAAGCAGCTCCCTGTATTGCTTGGATACTGAACCACCCCAGCGTAGATGTCACCTATAAAGTGATTTTCCCATGTTATGTATGCATTCATCTGTTCTTGGTTGTTTCCGTATCTAGCTATTGTTGCTATTTGATACTTTTTATATTTTATTGTTGGTGATCTCTAATAATAAAACTGCTCCATTAACTCTGTCATACAAAACCGGAGCTTTCCCTTCCTCTTTTTAATAAACTGATTAACCTATTCAATGCTATTCATCCTTTATTTCTGCAATCCTTGACCAGAACATAAAATACCAACATAAGAAGAAGAAGAAGAGTTTGGATTTATATCCCCCCTTTCTCTCCTGCAGGAGACTCAAATGGGCTTACAATCTCCTTGCCCTTCCCCCCTCACAACAAACACCCTGTGAGGTAGGTGGGGCTGAGAGAGCTCCGAGAAGCTGTGACTAGCCCAAGGTCACCCAGCTGGCGTGTGTGGGAGTGCACAGGCTAATCTGAATTCCCCAGATAAGCCTCCACAGCTCAGGCGGCAGAGCTGGGAATCAAACCCGGTTCCTCCAGGTTAGATACACGAGCTCTTAGCCTCCTACGCCACTGCTGCTCCTTTAAAATGAAATAGCACAAAATAAATATTAAATGGATACAACAATTTACACAATAGGTTAACATTTATATCAAAATGTGTATCATAAATAATACATTTAAAATGTAATCAACCGGTGCAAATTCTTACTTCTCTATAAATCACTGACCAATGGTTTCCTAACTTTGCTCACTATCCATCCAAATTTAGCTGCATTGTAAGCGATCTCCTGGTTTGTTCCATTTAACACAATCGAAAGGATAATCTTTCCTTTCTCTTCCTGGGAAGTGGGATATAATAGCAACAACAACAAATTCTTTATTGCAGTCAAAGAACAGCACATAATAATACAAAGGGGAGGTTCCTATGTTCCAGCAGCGATCTCCTGGTTTGTTCCATTTAACACAATCGAAAGGATAATCTTTCCTTTCTCTTCCTGGGAAGTGGGATATAATAGCAACAACAACAAATTCTTTATTGCAGTCAAAGACCAGCACATAATAATACAAAGGGGAGGTTCCTATGTTCCAGCAGCCCTGAAACTGTTTAAAGCAAAAACAACGCCACAACTAATCTATGGATCCTTTTTAGGATCTTCCTCCTCCTCTTTTGCTCCATTAGAAAGAGTGCAATCCAAGTTTTTAAGATCATTAGTTCAGGTTCCAAAAAATGTTTCCAACTCATGGATTAGGCTTGAAACCGGGATGTTAAAAGTTGAAGCTCTAATCAGCCTATCATCAATCAAAAAATGGCTTGGCTGCATTCATAACCCACAAGGCCTTCTCCCATTGGTCCTGAAGGATAATTTTCAGTCCAGCTGGCATAAGAAAGTCCAAACCACCATACAACAGATGGGACTCTCCATACAAGCTCTAATAGCCATGGGAGCTGATAGGGCCCGTATACAGGTCAAGCAGAGAATTTTTGATATTGAGACAAACAGATCTCCTAAAGACACCTAAGTACATTGCACCGGAACACCTAAGATGGCAAGTGACTACAGCACCATATCTGTTTTTCCTTGAAAACGGTAACACAAGAAGAGCTTTCTCATTGGCCAGATGTAATTCTCTTCCCTCCTCGCTGTTAGAGGGGAAATACAAGAAAATCCCTTATGAAAAGAGGCTCTGCCCCTGCCCTCTAGGCGAAATAGAAACATTAGAACACATGCTATTTAGATGTCCCACTTTTCAAAAGCCCCGAAAGGAAATCCTCAGCCCAGCCATGAGAGGTCTAATAGGCCTAAACTACAAAGATGCACTGGCCTACATACTGACAGGTAGGGACCAGAAAATTACACAGGCAACGGCCCGTTTTTGTTCTTTAATTTGCAAATACAAAAAGAGACATCTACCGACTGAATAGTTTAGGGAGGGAAAGACTGAATAAATTGCGATCCTTAGAAGATATGGTCGGAGGCTGGAGTTTTTTAGTAATGTCACTGTAGGTTTTAGCAAGACTGCACAGGCACTTTACAAGTGTAGTTATATTAACTTTTTAATCTTTTGTCATAATCAAATGTATTTTACCTACTACTTGCTTTTTCGCGAGCTGACCTTTTAGTATACAGTCACCAACTGTATATAAGTGCACTTCTCAGTTTGTATTATTATGTGCTGGTCTTTGACTGCAATAAAGAATTTGTTGTTGTTGTTGTAGCAGTAAAAAGACCTTCCCTTACCAGACTGTAATTTTTACAGTCAAACAAGACATGCTCTCGAGTCTCAATGACCACACCACACAAACAAATACATTCTATTATTTGTTCTTACTATATCTTATACTTACCGTATATACTCGTGTATAAGTCAACCCACATATAAGTCAAGGCACCTAATTTTACCACAAAAAACGGGGAAAACTTATTGACTCGCATATAAGTCGAGGGTGGGAAATGCAGCAGCTACTGGTAAATTTCAAAAATAAAAATAGATATCAATAAAATTACATTAATTGAGGCATCAGTAGGTTAAATGTTTTTGAATATTTATTTCAAAGAAAAACAGTAAACTAGCTCTGTAAGTGGAAAAGAGGGTCAACAAGAACAATATGGTCTCAACAATAACTTTTAAAGTAGAAAAAAACTTAGCTTTTTTGTAAGGAAGGGTTTTAAACAATGGATCTTACAATAAAAACTGGAATGAACATGCCTGTTCAATGTGACTCAAAACTACCCTGCTTTTTAAAAGAATAGTTCATTATTTTTAGTGTACACATTTTTAAAATTGCACATGGCAGGTGTCATTTTAGAAGGGACATTCACACAGCCTGTTCACACGCAGAAGGAGGAATGGCTTTCATAAGGTGGTATCTGTGGCAACTACTCATGGTTAAAACAACATGGAAGCAAAGGATTCTATAATATTTGCAAAACTGTTTAAATGCACACACCGGCTCAGACTATTGCATCTGTCTCTTAATATTCAGAATACCTTGTAGAACTTGACAGCCTTTTTGCCAACCCTCTTAACAATTCTACCAACTAAATGGGCACACGGCTATCTCCTTGGCTCAACTCCCTTCGTTGACGTAGAAACTCCATGCAAGCTTACTTGTGGAGTAAGTCGTGAGTTCAGCAGGGTTTCTAAGTAAGCCTGTACGGAATCTAGTACCAGTAAAGGGGGCGACACCCCGAACATTTTAAAGAGAGCTCGAGACACTCTAACCCCCACGCAGAATTAAGATCTAGAAGTTAACTCTGGGTGAAATGCTATGATCTTTTCAAAAGCAAAAAATAAATGTTTATTATTATTCACATATTGGTCCTTTTAACCAGTACCTTTGATTGTTTTCTTCCCCGTGGCTTTAAACACTATCTTCCTTCTGAGGATCGTAAAACTAGACATACCCAAAACACAGCCTAGGCCAATCACAGAGATGACAAATCCCTCTCCCTTACAGGCAGTCGAAGCCATGCAATCCAGGAAATGATGGAACACTAACAGAGCACAGGTGCAAAGGAGGAGGAGTTTCCAATGATATCATCCAGATTCTAGGCCATTCATATGCATAAGCCAAGCCACTGACCATCTGGTGTGGAACCCACTCTTGCCTTTCCATATATTCCCAGGGCTGCAACAATGATATTGACCAAGAACTGATGTAACAGCAGACCTCAGAATCACAATCATATAAACATATAAACACATCCACAACTGCCCTTCCTTAGATTTTGCTTCACTCTACTGTCCAGAACATATGAAGATAAAGGATGCTACCGGCACATTATCAAAAGACACAATTCTTCTGCGCTTACATTTCATCATGCCCATTTAATAAGCTCACCAAACTTAGCTATGAGGCGACACTTCAAAATGATACATCCCATTCAGCATTTTATAGCAACATTGTTCCAATGAATTTCCAATCAATTTTATTACAATCCAAGATCAGCCACCACAAACAAAAACAATATACCGGTATGTTACAAATAATTACCAAACATAAGTCAATAAAATATTCATCCATATAAAATATACATGAAAATGATAAAATTGTTACTAATGAGCCACTTTCTTTAACCTTACTTTGCATGCTGAAGTGTAAAATTTTAGTCTCTGGTTTTATTGTGCTCTATCTATGTTTTGTTGTTCACCGCCCTGAGCCCTCCAGGGAAGGGCAGTATATAAATGAATGAATGAATGAACGAACAAACCAACGGACGGACGGACGGACGGACGGACAGATAGATAGAATTTTGCTCCCTTATACGATGTTTCATTATTCCATCTCGAATGATGCTTCAGTATACCTATACCAGGTTTTATTGTTTAAAATGTTTTTACTGTTTTAAAATGTGTTGTCTTCCACCCTGAGTCCTACAGGGGAGATGTGGGATATCGTAAACCACAAATAGCAACAATAATAGTTCAGAAACACTTTTAAAATATCCTGGAGAAAGTGAATGCGGGAAAAGTTATTTTTCAAGTGTCACCCTGATAATGTGAGTACTGAAGGGTACGGCAGAGGTGAATGTTCTTGCAATTAATTGGTGACCCTGATTTATGGTGACCCTCTTGCGTTCTCCAGGCAAGAGACATTTGGAGGTGGTTTGCCACTGGCTACCTCTGAGCTGACGTTTGGTGATGTTCCATACAAATACTAATCAGGACCAACCCTGATTAGCTTCTGAGATCTGATGAGACCAGGCTAGCCAGGGATATTCAGGTCAGGGCTAGTGTAGTATACACATACCACCCTGAGCCCTAAGGGAAGGGCGGGGTAGTAGTAGTAGTAGTAGTAGTAGTAGTAGTAGTAGTAGTAGTAGTAGTAGTAGTAGTAGAAGAAGAAGAACAACAACAACAACAACAACAACAAGAAGATGAAGATGAAGATGAAGATGAAGAAGAAAAAGAAGCATTTATTGTCATTGTGCACGCACAACGATATTCACAAGCATTCCCCGATGCACACTATTTCAGATCTCACACCCCATCCTCACATTCCCCTTCCTCCACCCATTCCTACACAGCCCCAAACACATCAACACGAAACCATGGAGTTCAGCATAGTCACAGCTCTAGCACAGAAGCTATCTCTAAGCCTATTTGTCCTTGTTTTTATCATCCTATATCGTCTGCCAGATGGTAACAGTTCAAAAAGAGAGTATGCCGGATGAGACGGGTCCATCAGAATATTCTGAAGTTTCTTCAGGCAGCGGGAATTATAAAGTTATAAAGTATAAGTTATAAAGTATAAATTATAAATGCAATAAATAAATAAATACAATAAAACAGAAATCACCACCCTGGTCATTATGATTTTGTATTTATTTTTAGGCCCTTTCCGCACAGGCGGAAAAGAGAGCCCCAGGGACGCTAAAAACAGCGTCCCCAGGGAGGGGCTCACACGGCCGCACAGCAGTGGCCTCACAACCCCCGAGTGGCGCAAAGACGCTGCTTCCGAACCTTGCTCCCTGAGCGAGGTTTTTCAGAAGCAGTGTCTCCCAACTGCTGCCGTGCGAACAGCAGCGGCTGAAAGGCGCCATTTCCCCCCCTTCCCCAAATGCCTTACCGTCCCCTCCAGCCTTCTGGTGCATCGCACAGGTCAGGGGACACACACACCCTGCTCTGCGACTCCAGAGCTGTCGCACAGGGCAGGGGGGCGTGTCCCCTGGCCTGTGCAACGCGCCAGAAGGCCGGAGGGGATGGTAAGGCGTTCGGGGGACGACGCATCCTCTGCGCAGGCTGCACTATCTTCCCCACCCCTACCGGGACCATCCGTGCGAACAGTTCCTGGGGTGTGTGTCGGCTTTGTTATGCCGACGCACCCCTGCAGAATGGCCGTGCGGAAACGGCCTTAGAAACAGGAAATAAACCATTTAATTCACCATTATTCTATTGTTCTCCAGACAGGTTGGTAGAAAATAGAGAGCTTTGATGCCTTCTGCTTGAGATTCTTTCACACTGCTTTACAAAGTCATGGAATCATAGAACTGTAGAGTTGTCAGGGGCCTTACAGGCCATCTAGTTCAACCACCTGCTCAGTGCAGGGTCAGTCAAAAGCATCCCTTCCAACTACTGCTTGAAGACTGCCAGAGAGGGGGACTTCATCACATCTCTTGGCAGCTGATTACTGAACAACATTTTTTGGGGAAAAAGATTTCAACATTAGCACTCTAAGCTGACAGTATTTATAGTATCTCGTTTTTCTCCGGCCAATCAGGGCTGGCCAGGGCTTAACTCTTTCAGGGCGGCTCCACCCTGTAACCTGAATGCGAGTATAAATGCGTGCGTCACAATCACAACAATTGAAGACGGTTTCAAAGTGTTTCAGCCAAAGATTTGTTTTTAAGGAAATTCATTTACTTTCTGAGGTCAAAACAAAAGCGTTTGGGGGTAAAAGCAATGTAGGGGCTCCATGGAGGAAACTTTTTATTTCCTGCCTTGCCTCATTTCAGTGGGCATTTTAAATAGGCATCACTGCCTTACATTCTAGTTCTTCCTCCCATTACCAGCATGACTCATCAAAGGACACACAGCTCACAGAGGATTCTTCCAAAGTGAGCTCAGCTTGTAAAACAATTAAGATAAAAACCCAGTTCATAAAAAAGTTAAAACAAGAACAATTCTTAACTATATACTTCTACAACAAAATTTTAAGAATTGATAAATTAAGTGGAACTGACTAAATAAAACCCAGGTTGAGACCAGCTCGTGGCTCATAAAACCCTTAAAATACTTTCGATAGAAGCTCAACTTGTTAAATAAGGCAAGTAGAGCGAAGTTATATAACTATGCAATTACAAACAGTCAATAAAAAAAAGATCTTAATGTAGCTAAATGCAGGGACCAATACTATAACCATGGAGAAAGGAAATCATTCATGCTGCTAACCTGGCCATTTTGCCCTGTCTCTCATTCTATTACCGTTACTATTAATCTTTTTCTTTTTCAGCCAAGATGCAGAATTAGCCCACAAGAATACTCATTATTTTTGTCTTTTTCCCTGTCATGAAGATATTATGCATTTTGTTCATGCACCGCTGAGCCTTTTCAGGAAGTACTTAGGAAGAAAACTGGACGTTCGTTCAAAGTGTTTCCTCCTCAACACCCACTCCTTAAGTGCTCTCCTTGTCAGCTGGCTTACACCCACAGCTCTTCCCAAAGGCCGCCAACACTTGCTCCTGCCTGAACATCTGCCCCGACAAACCCGGGGACCCCATCACAGGGTCACAGTCCTGGGATGATTATGTGGAGTTTTAATCCCTCTAGGAACTGGTCCCGCCCAAACACATCCATCACTTAATCTTTTAGTACTGGATGATTCACTTGCAAAGACTTCTAACAGAAGAAGTGTTAGGGAGTTATTTCCAGGAATAGAAGTCTCAGTCAGCGAACCAGACCTGTGAGGGCTATTCGCTTTAATGTAAACTCTCATGTAATGACATATATGTGACTCAGAAGGGCGAACAAAGTTCAAAAGCCCTTGTTGGCCCTTTTAAAAAAAAAAGAATAACTTTAAAAATGAATAACTAATTAAAATGAAATAAACTTGCTGGAGCATAGCACAATAACTCATCCTATGATATTTATACCAAGAAGTTCAGTACAGAAGCGATACAATTACCCAGAAAACTTGCAGATTACTGAAAAATTACTTCACAGGAGTAGAACCATTCAAATAATGTCTTTTCCTTAACATACAACATACTCCTACATGGTAATAATGCTTTGTGGAAAAGAATTGCAAAAGGCTTGCAAAGGGAACAAGAATTGTTTCTGGAATTGACAGGCGATGCCAAACCAAAGCCACCTAAATGTACACTCTTGAGCTGCTTTGCTTTCTCTATGCAGGCAGGGAAAGATCACACATTACCTGCTCTTTAAAACTGTAGGGGCTTGTCCAATCCATAGCATAGCCGAGTTGGGAGGGAGAAAGCAGTCAGTAAAGAAACTTTGTCCCCAAAGGAATGCATACTTTCTACAGGGCAGATCAAAGGGCATACCATATATACTAGAGTATAAGTCAGCGAATATAAGTCAAGGCACTAGATTTTACCACAATAAACTGGGAAAACTTATTGCCTCAAGTATAAGTCTAGGGTGGAAAATGCAGCAGCTACTGGTAAATTTCAAAATAAAATAGATACCAATAAAATTCATGGAGGTATCTCACTTTGGTTGTATAAGAAAAGTAGACTAAAATGCCGGTCTTCATGATCCAGAGGATGAACAGGATGAGCAAGAAAGGGAACTCCTTGCTGGCTGCTTCATGCCAAAAGACTGTGAGTACCCACAAGGTCTCCCTCAAAAATGGCTCACTAGAATTTTGAAAATGTCATGAAAACAAGGCAGTTTTAAAGGAAGCTTAGATACTGTTTGCTAGCACCACCTTGTGAACAGAGATGCAGCTTTTTATCCTTACATCTTCAGGGACATATTTATTCAAAGGTAAAGTTTAGCCATTAGGAAGATCTACAGTGTCTCTTTGTCTCTATCACCACTTTACTTCACAAAGTAGCACAGAGAATACATTTTCTGTCATAGAGCTGTAAAGACCCTCTCTTTTCAGCTTAATTTGTACGGCTTTACTAGTGACAAATTTTACTAGATTTAGTAACAAAATCTTGACACATTTGCAGTCTTTAAATGGTCTCTGCCGCCTTGGGACACCATCCGGAACATCCGGGGCATGAGGTCGCCCACCTCCAGCCCCAGGTCCTGGGCAATGTGGCCTATGAAGGTGCCATGCTGGGATTCTTCTGCAACAGAATAATGGAGCTGCCCCCTGCCCATTTCACAAGCCGTGTGGAGGAGAATCAGCCGCAGCAGCCAGGATCTCACCAGGGAGCATCGGTGCAAAACAACCATAGCAACGGTAGGTGATATTCCTGGCTTTCCAAATCACATCCACTCTCCAAAGGTGCCATTAAACGGGGAGAGATGTTGCAGTATCCATTCTATCTTCGTCAGACAGGCTCTTGTTCTTACGGTGTGGCTGGGAGGGGCTCTGATCTTTGTCAGAAAGAGCACTTTGATTTTCAGTGGGCAGCGACATCTTGTGACAATTGGTATAAATGCTATTCAGATTTTCTGATTTGCTTCGCAGTTGTATTCTGGAATTTACCTATAGCTCCGTTATATTACTTTCTAGAATTGTTCCATGCAATGTTAATTTAGAGGTCTTAGATCAGTAATTTGGAACAATCACAAAGCTAATCAACATATCAAAACAGATTTAGAAATGAATTTTTACTGGCCCCAAACTAATTTGATAAAAGTAGTTCGGCTTCTATAGAGTTGAAGATTCGAGCTATCAGTTCGAAAGGTTTTGTATTTTCTTAGTATTGCAGTGATGAGCCACGCATTCTTGACGTTTCCACTTAGAACATCTTTAATATTTCCTTCCTCCCTGTGTAGTAACAAGGGTCCAAGTGGGTATTACTTCTGGTCAACAGCCCAAAGGAAAGGGCCATCAACCCCACCAGACTGAATTCTCTATTAACCCATGTTTATGTTTGTACATTTTAATGCTGAATTTTAATTAATATAATTTATCATTTAATTAATAGCATCTATATAATATCTAACTAAGTTTGCAAAATAGAAAAAATATATAATTATATAATTATAAGGGTTTTATGGAATATTATAGGCAGTGGTGGGATCCAAAAATTTTAATAACAGGTTCCGATGGTGGTGGGATTCAAACAGTGGCGCCGCCGCACACACGCACGTCCAATCCCTATTGGGCAGGGAGGTTGCTTTAGTAACCCCTTCTCAGCACTCAGAAAAAATTAGTAACCACTTCTAGAGAAGTGGTGAGAACTGGTTGGATCCCACCTCTGATTATAGGTGTTCTTATATAATATAATTTAATATGTAGTTTTTCTATTTTGTATAGTTTTTCTATTTTGCAAGCTATCTTGGACAGTTCCCTATAGAGGTGGCATGAGAATTTCCTAAATAAATAAATAAATAACATATACCCACATTACAGAGGCTAAATTCATAGTCTTCAATCAGAGTACAAATGGCTTGCCTACCAGGTAAGGAGTTCTAAAGGTGTCTAGCTTAGGCTCTTTCCGCACATGCAGAATAATGTACTTTCAAACTGCTTTCAGTGCTCTTTGAAGCTGTGCAGAATAGTAAAATCCACTTGTAAACTTGTAATCCACTTGTTGTGAAAGTGGTTTGAAAACGCATTATTTTGCGTGTGCGGAAGGGGCCAAACTCTCTGTCAGAAGGGGTGATTGCCAGGATTTCTAGTTATTTGGTGTTTGAGAACCAAATATGGCAGTCAGACCCACAACAAAACCTGTACTCCAAATTTTTGAACAAAGAAATGGGTGACAGGCGAAGCTGGCTGTAGAAATCCGCATTTCCAGAGGAAGGAGGCACCATTGTTATTATTTATTTATTTGTTTGTTTGTTTGTTTATTCAATGTGTTGGACCGCCCTACCCCCCGAAGGGCTCAGATAGACTTAAATGTGTTTAACTCTTGGCATTGCTAGGCCAGGTGACTTACTGCAGTTTTTAAATTTCACTTATCTCCTTGCTAGAAGGCTTTAAAATTCTCATTTTAGTACTGGGAAATTTCTGTCGGACCAAAGACTCTGGAAGCCCAAGGGAGGAATTTACTATTTATGTTATAATTAGCAAACAGTTTTCAGGAATCCCACCTAAAGCACATCTGGCTGTTTGGTGGGAGCAAGGAGGTGAAGGACTTTCCACACTATCTGCTGGGATGCTCCAGTGATAATAGTACAAGGAATATAAATTATATAAATTAAGGCTCATTTCACACAGGGCTCAGAATTGGTCGACTGTATAGAAAATAACATGGCTCTTCGCCGATCTTCACTCTGTCACCTGGGCTATGCAAACACAGTGTGAATAGCAATAAATACTTTCTGATGGAAATTGGGTCATTAAAAAAAAATTTTACTCTAGACCAGGGGTGGCGAACCTATGGCACTCCAGATGTTCATGGACTACAATTCCCATCAGCCCATGCTGGCAGGGGCTGATGGGAATTGTAGTCCATGAACATCTGGATTGCCATAGGTTCGCCACCACGGCTCTAGACATATTTTGCCATCCCAAGTCTTGGAACTGGGCAGCTGCAGGCATACCAAACAGGGCGGTGCTCTTCCCCTTGCGCTGTGTTTGCTGGTTCCAGGGCAGGTGTCCACCCATTTTGGCCCCAGGTGGAAGCTGTCCAGGCCTGGTGGGAGATTATACCTGGCATAAGCCACAGGGGTCGCCTGTACCTCTGCCAATTTGGTGCCCTAAGCAGTTGTTTGCATTGTGTGGACACTGAACCAGTTCAGTACAAATAGTTTCTACCAAGTGATTTTTCCATTTTATTTATAAATTGGTATGTTTTAGGTAGCTTCTATAGAATGGATATCCTGATTTTTAATATTTTTTATATTATGAGGCTGTTTTGCTCCTTACATGTGACAAAAGAAATTATTAACATTATTTTTCTTCCAAAAAACAGGGGTAGCTTCTCTTCATTAAATCATAAGGTTTCTTACACTTCAATGTGTTAAAGAAGCATCTTTTGGAGATTTTTGTAACATATAAACATCTAACCAATTCACTAGCTGAGAGCAAAATGATAATTATTTAATATGTCAGCAGCATCAATATTAAATAATATATTGTCCAGTTGTGGTTTCATTATGTCCAACAGACCTCTTTCTACTTACATATATATATAACTCTATGTTGAATATATTAGATGTGTAAAGCACGTTGTTTCATGGCCATTTAAGGAGACTAGATCTACTGAAAATGGTTTTATTAGTAGGTTTATCAACTAACACTTAAATTGATTAAGACATGGAGCCAAGTCTAATCAATGATGAAATTTTTTAAATGAGAGAGGCTGAACATTACAGAACCCCTTGTTTATTTTATGAGCCTATACTAGCCCTCTTTTGTTAGTGTAATCAAGAATGAAAAGAAAAAGAAAGACCTTTTGTGCAGTGGTGGGATCCAAAAATTTAAGTAATAGGTTCCCATGGTGGTGGGATTTAAACTATGGCGTAGCGCCAATGGGGTGGCCGGGGTACGACGGGGGCGTGGCCAGGCATTCTGGGGACGGGGCATTCCTGGGCGGGGCTGTTAGCAAGGACGCAGCCGCTGCGCCGGTCCTTGGGCGGGAAACAAATGCACGCAGGCGCAGGCTGCCACGCACACCGGTGCACCTCCTGCTAGACTGCTTCAAGTTCTGCACACTACTGCTGAGAGGAGGGGTGTAACTAAGGCAAAAATCATGTGGCATTAGTAACCCCCTCTCAGCACACCCATTAGTAACCCCCTCTCGGCACAAACAAATAATTAGTAACCTACTCTCGGGAATCTGTGAGAACCTGCTGGATCCCACCTCTGCTTTTGTGGGATAAAAGGGGAAAACCTATGCACATCGAACCAGAGACCAATTCTTTATCTCCAAAATTTATTCAAAGTTTCTTCCAGAGGGTACTGCTCTATGTGTACTTCTCTCTCTTGCTCCGTGTGTGTGCATACGTGTAAAGTACCTTCGAGTCTCAGCCAACTTATGGTGACACCAGCAAGGGTTAACAAGGCAAATGAGAAGCAGAAGTGGTATGTCATTGCTTTCCCCTGCAGAGTCTTCTGTGAAGGCCTCCCTTCCAACAACTTGCTTCTGAGACCGGATGAGATGGACCTATACCATGCCATCTTCCTTCCCCTTCAGGTGTTCCCTCCACTGAAAATATACCAGAATTATGATCCCAGGAATCATGTAGCCCATGATGGAAATTGCAGGCATCCGTCATGGATTCATGGACTTCCCAACTGAGTGAATTGAAGAACCAATTAATTCATTTAGACAAAAACTGAGACTATGGTAGACTAACTTTTTATTGAACAAACTGAAAAGCAAGTCAGACAAGACGATATTTCACACTGTCACAGATGAAAAATAAACAGAAGAATCAATCAAACAACAGAAAAATTCCAGCATTCAGATATTGAGATGATGCCACAATCCTAACA
This sequence comes from Sphaerodactylus townsendi, assembly GCF_021028975.2. Taxonomy (NCBI): domain Eukaryota; kingdom Metazoa; phylum Chordata; class Lepidosauria; order Squamata; family Sphaerodactylidae; genus Sphaerodactylus; species Sphaerodactylus townsendi. Next base: position 36,994,280 of record NC_059438.1, read on the forward strand.
ACAAAGAAGTTCCTTTGTTCATAATTTTGGTCATCTCCTACATCTTTACCCTTAAGTAGGACCACTGCAGCATAATTTGTGATACGTGAATTTCCAGGTCCACCTCTGGGGCTGCAATGAAGTGACTTTAATCTCTCTGCCCCATTTGCTTCTTCTTTTTGCAAACAGCACAGACAGATTTTCAGAGGAAATAAACTTCCCACTTTTCACCAAGGCTGTAGTGTTTGTCTTTATATGACTTCTTCGAGGATCCCAGTATGATTTGGAATATAGATAAGGTGACCAGATGGTCACCTTTGTGAACCGGGACGGGGGGGTAGGTGGCCACAGCACAGCAGTTTGAGATGTTGATTGCCTTTCTTGGGGCTTGCCGTTTCCCGCCCTGTGACAGGACGGCAAACAGCAAGCCCCAGAAGGCCATGCTCCTGCGGCCGCGTGCGCGGGAGGCTGCCGCGACTGCCTTGCTTCCCCAGAAGGCAGTGCTGCAACTCCTCCCCAGTACCTGGGACAACTTAAAGAACCCAAGTGGGACGCAGGACAAATTCTTTGTTTTGAAAGCATGGACTGGGTCCCGCCAAAAGCAGGACATCTGGTCAGCCTAAATATAGAGTATGAGAAAGAACACTTCCCTCAAATGATGGGTCTCAGTGATCTGTGGGGCCTGTTCTTCCATTAACTTTTTCATTGTCTTGCTGGAGAGTGTGAAAGGAACTGAGACCTTCATTGTGTGAAGTAGAAGTTTGGCAAACAGCTCTGAAAAAGAGGCATCCCCCTCACTTCAGCCATGTAGGGCATAACTGAGTTAACCTTGGTGAAACACCATGATCTCTTCAAAAGCCCTATAAATAATATTATTACTCACATAATATTATTACTCACATTCTATCCTGTTCTTAACCAGTTCCTTTGATAGTTTTTTTTTCCCCGTAGCTTTCAATATTCCTTTCTTCTAAGGATCTTAAATGGGAAAGAACCAAAACACTGCCGGGGCCAATCACAGAGATGGCAAAACCATCTACTTAGCCGGCAGTCTAAGGCCCCTTCCGCACATGCAAAATAATGCATTTTCAAGCCACTTTCACAACTGTTTGCAAGTGGATTTTGCTATTCCACACAGCTTCAAAGAGCACTGAAATCAGTTTGAAAGTGCATTATTCTGCATGTGTGGAATGAGCCGAAGTCAACAACCCAGGAAATGATGTAACATAGAAAGAGCACAGCTGCAAAGGATGAGGAGCTTTCAAAGTTATCATCTTGGTGATTCATACACATAAGCCAAATCACTCACCATCTGGTGAGGAATTTTCTTTCTCTCTCCTTTCCACATACTCCCAGGATTACAATAATGTTATTACCCAATAAATTATTAAACAGAAGAACTCAGAATCACAATCATATAAACATATTCATAACTCCCTCCTCACATTTTGCTTTACTATTGTCCAGAACATATGAAGATACATGATGTTATTGGCACATTATCAAACATCTCAATTCTTCTGCCCTTACATTAAACCATGCCCATTTCATAGGGTTAGTACAGTACAGTAAACCTTTATTAGGCATAAATAATTCTGCACACAGTATGTTCGTATCATAAACAACAATATAACGAGGAATCCAATACACTAAGTTAGGATAAATTATACACAAACTTTCTGGAGACCTATTGTGATATCCATATGTTAATTAAAACCGATTTGAACGACTTCTCATGTTTATAACAATGACTTGAGCCTCAGACATTAAATCAATGTAATTTAGATGATTTGATACATCGAGGGACACATTTTAATATCATCTTTGAGACATTACTTCCACTAGATATGTAGCGACCCTGAAGGTTATCTCAGAAGATGCATCACTAAGTAAATACTTCACTACATAAGCCGAAGGCAATTTTGTTTTAGCTTTAATAATCGGGGTTATATAGTGACTACGTAATGCAGAGTGTAGCTGACATTCTAGGAGGATATGCTGTATTGTATCCACACGGCATTTACAGAGCATGGGCATCGTCTGTCAGCGAATAAAACACCTTGAAATCTCCCGATTGTAACTTTAGAAGGAAAGGCGTTTACTCTGGCAAGCATAAATGCTCTGCGACAAGATGGACTGCCGAGATTATAGAAGTATTTTGCTATCTTCCCTTCATAGGGTTACCAACCCTTCTTCCCAGACTTACAACAGATCTTTGGACTGCTGCTACCTGGAGGAAACGACAGCTTTGGACTCCATGGTACAACATAAATTCTAAGAAAAAGTCCTAGAGTGGCTATAGAGGGTAGATGCTCTCGGACCTCTCCTTTGGCATACTACAAAGACTCCACAGAGACTAGGAAAAACTGGTTGTCACCTGGAAAGAGACTAAATACCAGAGACTGCTTCATGATTAAGAGGGATGGAACAATTGATGGCTTGCATCCTCCTACTCAGAGGTGGGATCCAACCAGTTCTCACCACTTCGCTAGAAGTGAGTGCCGAGAAGGGGTTACTAAAGCAACCTCCCTGCCCAATAGGGACTGGAGGTGCGTGTGTGTGGCGGCGCCACTGTTTGAATCCCACCACCATCGGAACCTGTTATTAAAATTTCTGGATCCCATCACTGCTCCTACTGTTTGGATTTTCTCTCCTTGGCAATGAGAAAAACCTGAAGAGGATTTTGAGAGGTGTTTTTAAGTTGAGTGGAACAGAAGTGGAAAGCAACCAGTCTTACCAGCAAAAATAAAGAACACATGCATAAAGAAGCCTGCAAGTACTGTAAGGTGAGAGAAAAAGGGGGAAAGTGATATAAGGTGGGAAATGTAGATTTAAATAAGGAATTGACCTTTGACCTGGACAACACAGGATGTAAACTCCCCAGACATGGTATCATCCCCACTGAGGTCTCTGTCCGACTCTGTCCTTCCTAGGCACCACCCCAAAATCTCCAAGAAATTCCCAACCCACAACTGGCAAAGTTTAAACGTCATTCTTAAATATGTGAACTGCAGACAAGACATTAGGTTTTAATTGCCAGACCCTTCATCATTGCCATATCTTTCAGTATTCCCACTGCCAGGGTGACAATTGCAAAATGCCTTCTCTCCTATTAACTTTCTCACAGATAACTTTACAGTAGTTCTTAACCAAGACTGCATTCATATATCATGATAAACTGTGGCTTACGCTCTGATTGACCGTGATATCTGATAGCTGGCCACTCTTCTGACTGTGTTGGAGGGTAGCAGACTGGGTTCTAAACCAAAGTTTGTTCCCAGCTTGTAAACCAGGATTTGTGCTAACTTTGGCTTGTTGTGAGTGACATTTGAATGCAGAATCTCGGCTTGTTGAGACGTACCACCACCAACCTTTCTGATCCTGCTGCAGTCTGTTCTCACTGCTGCTACCTCAGAACACGCCCCCACCTCCCTCACAATGCCCCCAGCCCCCATTCTCTCTTCCCAACTAATAATGACTCACCCATTTGGAATGCATGGTTCTAGCTTATGTGGATAAAGGCAGAGATGATCTCCCAAGACACAAATGATTTCATACAAACATGATCTCATTAAAAAAAATTCATCCTGCCAACCAGTAGGAATTGCTCCTCACAGAATGGCGATGTCTTTGAGCGGTATACAATATACACATGTCAAGTGCTGTCAAGTCAAAACTGACTTATGACAACTTTTGAGGCAAATGAGAAGCAGAGAGGTATTGCCATTGTCTTCCTCTGCAAAGCCTTCTTTGGTGATCTTACATCCAAGAGTTGACCATGCTTAGCTTCTGAGATTGGGCTATATCCAGAGGTGGGATCCAGCAGGTTCTCACAGGTTCCCGAGAGTAGGTTACTAATTATTTGTGTGTGCCGAGAGGGGGTTACTAATTGGTGATTTTGCCACGTGATTTTTGCCTTAGTAGTGCGCAGAGCTTGAAGCAGTCTAGCAGGAGGTGCACTGGCGTGAGTGGCAGCCTGCGCCTGCGTGCATTCGTTTCCCGTAGGTTGGCTATGTCCTTGGCATCATCGCCACCCAGGAATGCCCTACACTGCGTCCACCCCGACCGTTGCCCCACCCGGCCCCATTAGGCGCTCACACAGTTTGAATCCCACTACCATGGGACTAAAATTTTTGGATCCCACCACTGGCTATATCATCCTTCCTTTTCTCCCTTTCAACAGCAGCAGAAGGCCATTGCTTTCACATCCTGCATGTGAGCTTCCAAAGGCACCTGGTGGGCCATTGCAAGAAGCAGAGTGCTGGACTAGATGGACTCCGGTCTGATCCAGCAGGCTTATTCTTATGTTCTTATGTTCTTATGTACCTAGTATGCAGAATACTTGAAACCCTGTCTTCCTTCCTTATTCTGACTTTATTCTCCCCATCCCCAACACAAAGCATATTGTCATTGTGAGCAACATGAACTCAGCTCTTGGGAAGGCCAACAATTTATTGGGATGTGTTCACATACATACACATACCAAATTCACGCAGGAGGCATGCCCAAACTTATGAAGCAGGTCTTAATTGGAACCTGGACAATATTTATTTATTTAGCCACATTTTTTACATTACAGGAACCCAAGGCAGCTTGCAATGCAAACAGCAACAACAAGATGTATAAAATTCATAATACCTACCAATTTAAAATCAATCATTTAAAACTAACAGTAGGCAGAAAAACTGAAACTAAATCAAATAGTTATAGAAGGAAGCAGTCCTTCTGGTGATCCTTACTGTTTCAGATTTATGTACCAGCAAGAACAGGATTTAAAACTTTACATTTTGGGGATGTTTACATTTTTGAATCCATTTGAAATAGCTTAACATACATATGTTCTCTCACAGTAATTTTTGTAAGAAATTGTTAAATAGGAAAACTGAGGGCATTTATCGCTCACGGTTTAGAAAACAGTATTTCCATTATGTTATCTATACAATATCAAAAGCCATCATTTCCCCCATAGTTGCTCTTATTCTCAGAGATAGGAATAACTACTGACACCTTGATAAACAATATATGCACGTTTGTTGTGGGCTTTTCGGGCTGTGTGGCCGTGGTCTGGTAGATCTTGTTCCTAACGTTTCACCTGCATCTATGGCTGGCATCTTCAGAGGTGTATCACAGAGAGTAGCGTGTTACACACTGTATCCATGTTAGGAACAAGATCTACCAGACCACAGCCACACAGCCTGGAAAGCCCACAACAACCAGTTGAGTCCGGCCGTGAAAGCCTTTGACATGTAGGCATATGTAGGCATTTTTATGCAAGCGATCAATTCCATTATCTACAAACACCAGTTCACAACTTCCCATGAGATGCCACTGTGGCCAAGAAATACAAGCAAATAGTGGTCTTTGCAGACTCGGACCGCTTCTGCACATGCAGATTAATGCACTTTCAATCCACTTTCAATGCATTTTGCAGCTGGATTTTACTGTGTGGAATAGCAAACTCCACTTTCAAACAATTGTGAAAGTGCATTATTCTCTATGGTTGAGGTACCCAACAGCAGGCAACGCACCTGACTCTGAACCCAGAGTGCACAAGAATGCAGTGTGTTAAGCGAATGTAGAATAATACATCCACAACAAAACAGAGACTACTTTCTTTAAAAAAGAAAATTCTGAGATAAACTATTTTAATCACTGGTTGTTGTGGGTTTTCCGGGCTGTGTGGCCATGGCCTGGTAGAACTTGTTCCTAACATTTCGCCTGCATCTGTGGCTGGCATCTTCAGAGGTGGATCACAGAGAGAAGTGTGTTACACACTGTGTCCACTGAGCTGAACACAGTGTGTAACACACTTCTCTCTGTGATACATCTCTGAAGATGCCAGCCACAGATGAAGGCGAAACGTTAGGAACAAAATCTACCAGCCCACGGCCACACAGCCCGGATAACCCACAACAACCAGTTGAATCCAACCATGAAAGTCTTCAACAATATATTTTAATCACGGTTATTCTATTGTTCTCCAGAAATGTTGGTAGACAGCGGAGACCTTCGATGCCTCCTGCTTGCAATTGGTTCACATCACATTATCAGGATGATTGCACAACTTGGATGGTCACTAGAGAGATGGCATAACAGTTTTCTGAAGAGGAAACAGAAAAGCTGGCTTTTGAAGTACATCTATGTGTGCCAGGACTTCCTCAAAAACTTGAGCAGGTTTCTGAAGAGCTGGCATATATAAAATGTTTTATATAAATTAGAGCACATTATTGAGGCTGGTTTCACCACGCAATACATCCAAGGGCTTAAAGATCACCTACCTAAAAGGCAGCTTTTAAAACAAAAGATACAAGGACGTTGTCCAGCTAGTCTATTTATCAAATAAATACACAATATCCTCACATTCACCCAACACTTCTGTAATATTTTCACTAGAGGTCCAGCAAAGATGAGAATTTACTATAGCATCTTCAACCATGAAGGAAGAAGGGGAATGAAAGGTATATTGAATGAATATTTATTTATGTTTAACAACCAGCAATACAACAATTCACAAAAAGGCCACATTCCAAACCTTAACAAAAGGTAAAAAGTTAAAATATAAAATAGAACTCATTTCAACATTCCTCTAAAACAGGGGTCCCCAAACTACGGCCCGGGGGCCAAATGTGGCCCCCTGAAGGCATTTATCCGGCCTGCCAGGCGTGGCGGCGATGGCTCCATTCATGTGCAGTGGGGGCTCGAGGGAGAGGAGGAACCGGCCCCAAGCGACTGTTGATTGCAATTACATGAGTGGCACCCCAAATCTCCATGAATTTTTTCTGACCCAGAGTTGGAAACCTTACATGTGGCAACGCCTGCTCCGCCCTTCCCTCTCAACTACTCCATGTGTTGCTCTCAGGCTTTCTGTTCCGCCTCACTCCCATTGGCATCAGCCAGGCTGGTGAATCGCTCGCTGGCTGCTAGGGAGGAAGAACCCAGGAAGAGACGTAATCCTGGGTTAGATGGAATGCTTCATTGGGAAAGAAGTTCTGGCTTTTACAGGGGAAGGTATTCCACAGCCTCCCCAACAATATTTGGAGCCCACCCTGTACTTGACATACTTTGGTCACTGTTCTAAAAATAGACCATGACAGAAAGGCTGAAAGGTGAAATCAAACATTTTACAATCATTTGTGCGTAGGAATTTGTTCATAGTTTTTTTTAGTCCAGCCCTCCAACAGTCTGAGGGACAGTGAACTGGCCCCCTGTTTAAAAAGTTTGGGGACCCCTGCTCTAAAATAACTGATGGTTTCCTATCCACATGCTTTCCTATATTTATTTGCTAAAACACAAAACCGGGCTAGATTATTATAAATTATTTGGTCCTTACCCTACAACAAATAGTACTCCTTACCCGACAGCAAAGATATATTGAACAGTGACATTCATATAATTTTAAAAGAAAGCTATCATGTATCAAAGCTTCCTTTATTCTAGCAAAAAAGGTTGATTCTCTATTTTGTGCAAAAAACAAACAATTATACAATATACCCAAACATGGCAAATGTGCTAGAATGAATTGCTGCAACTCACCTGCCCAACAGCATTTGGGACGAGTTCCTTCCCGTTCTCTGCCAAGACAGGAATGTTGGGGCTGAAGACCATGAGGTCACTTTTGGCTCCAGCCTCCCCACTCACCCCGGCCAGGATGTGGCTGTGCCGATTGGAATACGACCAGCTGCCCACTTCACTGGCACACACCAGCGTGGCCGTGCCAGGGCCGTACATCATTGCCTCCTTCTCCTCGCTCTGGCATCGCAGCGCCACGTACACGAGGATCACCAGAAGGAACAAGCTGGACACGGAGCAGATGGCGATGATCAGGTAGAGATTGGCTGTGTCTGCCAGGGGCTTTCTGCTCCCTCCCATCCTAGAGAGGTGAGCATCACTCTGGACAGCCTGGGCACTGGCCACCAATGACACACTGAACGTGGCTGTGGTTGACAGTACCGGCTTGCCATGATCCTTCACCAGAACCAGCAGACTCTGGATGTTGCTGCCCTCTGACTCATCCAGAGCACGAGTGGTACTGATCTCACCACTGTAGAGCCCCACCCGCCATGGGCCACTGGATGCATCATACAGCTCATACCGAAGCCAGGCATTGTAGCCAGAGTCACCATCCAGAGCATGGATCTTGCCCACCAAGTGTCCAGCTGCAACAGGAACCTTCACCTGAATGGGGGTATCCTCTGCTAGGCCAGACACTGCAGGTGCGTTGTCATTCTCGTCCAACACAAACACTTGCACGGTCACATTGCCACACAAGGAGGGCAGCCCAGCATCCTTGGCCCTCACCTGGAACTCCAGCAGCTTCAGCTCCTCGTAATCCAAGGGCTGCAGGGCATACAGCTTCCCACTCTCCGAGTGCACCGAGATGTAGCTCGACAGTGGCCAGAGCTTCTCATCCAGCCAGTAGCTGACCAAGGCGTTCTCGGCCACATCTGGGTCCGAAGCAGACACCGTGAAGATGTGAGCACCAGGGGGGTTGTTCTCCCTCACAAAGACTGTGTAGGAGGGCTGTGCAAAAGTGGGGGCGTTGTCGTTCATATCACTGATCGGCACAACCACGCTGCTGCTGGCTGTCAGTGGGGGGTCGCCCTGGTCTTGGGCAATCAACACCAAACTATACTCGGCCACCTGCTCACGGTCCAGTGGCTCCGCCAGTACGAGTGAGTAGTAATTCTTGAAGGTGGACGTCAGCTTGAAGGGGAGCCCAGGGGGCCACAGTGAGCAGGTCACTTGCCCATTGGCCCCAGAGTCCCTGTCTGAGATACTGATGAGGGCCACCACTGTCCCCGGGGAAGAGTTCTCAGGCACCGGGACTGACAAGGATGACACGGTCACTTCCGGCGCATTGTCATTCACATCCAACACCTCAATCAGAACTTTGCAATGCCCAGATAGTGGAGGATTCCCCTTATCCTTTGCCTCAACTTGGATTTCATAGAAATTCCTGTCTTCGAAATCTATGCTTCCTTTCACATGAATCTCCCCAGTCTCTTGATCAAGGACAAATTTTTCTTTCCCGTTTGGAGGAGAAAAACTGCTGGATATATATGAAACCTCCTTATTTGCTCCCTCATCTAAGTCGGTAACATTCAGACTAATTGCTAATAATCCACTATCTGAGTTTTCAAATAACTGCACTTTGTAAATTGACTGATTAAATGCAGGAGGGTTATCATTTGCATCCAAAACTTTGATCACCAGTTGGACTGTCCCTGTGAGCTGTGGCTGGCCTCCATCAGTGGCTGTGAGTAATAAATGGTGGACAGTGCTTTCTTCTCTGTCTAGAGGTTTCTTCAGAACAAGGAATAATGATGCACTGTGTTCATAATTTTCCGTAACTGCTAGAGTAAAATGTGCATTTGGGCTAAGTTTATAGGTGAGCAAAGAGTTTGCATTGGTATCTGCATCGGAGGCTCCCTCTAGCGGAAACTGCGCATCACGGATGCTCGACTCTGCAATAGCAAAATGCTTCTCTATTAGAGGGAAAACGGGGGCATTGTCATTTATGTCTAAAATCTCCACTTCCACATGGAAGACTCTCAGGGGTTTGTCCACCAGCGCCTCCAGATGGATCATGCACACAACACTTGCAGCACACAGCTCCTCCCTGTCTATCCTGGAATTCACAAACAAAATCCCGTTCTGCACATTTACCTCTAAGTAATCCTTGCGGTCTTTCGAAACCAACCGGAACATGCGAGGCACCAGCTCACTCACCTCCAGCCCCAGATCCTGGGCGATGCGGCCCACAAAAGTGCCATGCTGGGATTCCTCAGAGATGGAATATTGGAGCTGGCCACTCCCCGTTTCCCAGGCTGTAGAGAGGAGAACCAGATGCAGCAGGAAACCTTTTATAGAATCTGCCTGCCAAGAAAGCATGGCAGCCCCCCAATCCAGTGGCATCAATGTCTTGCCTTCTTCATCAATTTAAGGGAATGAAGAATCCAAGGAACTCATCGGCATCGATGTGTTTGAGGTCAGTTGAATGGATTCCACTGGGTTTGCATCTTGTGTCTGTGATCCCTATTGTGGAGGTGGCAGGCGATATTTTCAGTCTCTCTGAAGGAGGAGCTAGGGATTTCAGGCTTCCTTAAATATTTTCTTAGGCAACACTGACCCCTTGTGATTGAATTTCAAACTGGAGACACAGGCAACTGAATCCTGCTTTTAAAGTATTCGTGATTATAATTTTGTGCAAGGACATTCAATCAATCAATTTATTATTACAGTCAAAGACCAGCAAATTACAGTCAGGGATCGACAAATTCTATACACACTCTCAACCTTGTAATTCCCAGTGTAATTGTAATATATGAAATACCCTAAAATCAACACTTAGGCCTAATTTGTTTCACTTGTCCCATACATACGATAACTTAGCGTTAAAATACATCCAGTCCATAACTTAGCATTAAAAAATCGAATCCATAACTTAGCGTTAAAATAAATCCGATCTATAACTTAGCGTCAAAATGATTCCAATCCATAACTTAGCGCAGTGGTGGCGAACCTATGGCACGGGTGCCAGAGGTGGCACTCAGAGCCCTCTCTGTGGGCACTCGCATGTTCATCATGTGGGGGGAATGCCCCCCCCCCACACATCTAGGCTGGCCTGGGCCACTGGGCTCAATTATTAGCATTAAACCTAAGACCTAGTTTTGGGGAAGCAGTGTAGGTAACCCTGTTAAGCGCTGTTAAACCCCACTGATTTTCATGCGAAGAACTAAAGCGCAATCCTTTACCTGGGAGTAAGCAGTTTAACGGCAGCAGTAGAATTTGCTTCTGGAATAGATCCTCCTAAGGTAGAGTGATTCACCAGTTGGAAGAACTGCACGGACGCTTCAAAACAAAGCCACTGACTACCACCAAACTGACTTCCGAGTGGCGTGTTGCCTCCAGAGCCAAGCAATTTTTCTCGCTAAAACCTCAATATTCCAGGTTAAATTGCCATATTAGCACTTTGAGGATAAATAAGTGGGTTTTGGGGTTTTAAGTACGGGCTTTCGATTATAGAAAAGGTTAAGCCATCACTGACTTAAGCGTTCGGAAATGGGTCACTCAAATTGAAATTGTCGGTATGCATGGGTTAAGCCTACTTATCTTTCGGCCTATAATGCACTCCCCTTGTTCAACCCTAGATTAAAATGTAAAAATAGTAATAATATTAATAGTGTAGTGGTTGTGAGCCATATATTCATATATCTGTATCTCCTAATACAATATCAGTTGCCTGCTCCGCAATGGTCTACGTTTCTTTATAACAAATGTCTTGCAAGAGTTGGCAACCAGTCTAGACCAGTTTGGATTTTTTGTCTTCCAGGAGCTTCCATATACATACATTTCCTGGATAATACAGTTATTTAATATTGGGTGCATTATTTTGAAACCTTTCTCTGAAGTGAGGGCAGCGGAGGAGGATGTGGCCTGTAGTGTCCATTTCTTCTACGTGCAAGGACATTTAATTCTGTATTTTTAATCTACAATTTTATAGTTCCAATTTTAATTTATATAATTTTATAGTTTTCTATATCCAATTAAAAGTTTGGCCTCCATTAATTGTTCTCTTGTTTAATTGAATTTCCATTGTTCATCTAAATATTTTGCATTTACTCACATTCTTTAAAAATCTTGTTAATTGATCCACTTTCTTTGCCTTGACTGTGCAGAGGTATTCATTCTCTTTCACTGTTTTCATTCTTGAGCTAAAGGTTGCAGAAGAAACCAACTTGGGAGTCCATGTTGGGTCTTTTCTGCTTCTTGATGAAATACACCATGGCTATTCCAAGTCCTCTTTTCTCCCCCTTCCTTGTTTCCACTTTTCCCTTACTGGTGGAAATTAATTTCAGCACGTTCTGAAATGTTATGAACTTCCCAACATAGTAACTTTTCTTCTCTCCAGTTTACAACTTACGGTTGCATAACTGTTACTTACCTGAGATCACACACAATGTGAATGCATTCACACACACACACTTCTACACAGGTACTCTTTTCTTAACTCCTGTACTCCGTCTACTACAAAAAAGACCTCATCCCACTCTAAATCTTCCCAAGGATACCTTGACACCTATTAGAAATACCTGTTGGGAGGGCACCACCATAGGACAATTTTGGGCGTAGAATTTTCCAATATTTTCTGGAAACTCCCAATGTTTCAATTGCCACTGCGGTGAATGTTTTAGATGTTTTTAATTTGGATGCACCCTGAGTACATTTGGTGGAGATAACATTAATGATTAAGATACATAAATATACTTGTCTTCTGATTTATTGTATAATTATGTGTTGTGGGCAGTAGCTAAACACTAAATTTGGCATAATCCAACCAAAGCTATTTGGGTAACCCTGTGGATAACTGTCGAGACATGTATTCATTTATTTAACTTATTTCCCCTCTGCCTCTCCAGAAAACTGATTGTAGTGGATTACAACTGATTAAAACCAGCATTAAAAAGAGTCAACGAATTAAACTGCCCTGTTGTAAAGGGTGACTGTTGTACAGGGTGGGGAATAAATCTAAATAAGTAGATAAATAAATAACCGAACATTAATTCTTCCACTTATTCTGAAATATACATCTCCTTCTGTTCCTTTTGGATTTTCACAGAAATGACTTGTGTCGGGGCA